>NC_048430.1:3745849-3823027 GCF_013103735.1 Etheostoma cragini
GGGGGGGGGGGGTTACAGTTAATTGCAAACTTTTTTTCTTATTAAAAATGAATGGTTATTAATGGTCCAAGAATCATAATTTGATTAAGAATTATCAGCACAATAATCCCCATATCCAATCAATTTCAGCCTTAGTTCTGCTCAGAGGCATAAGACTTAAAAAAAAAAAGACAAATTATTCATCTTTTCTTTGAGACACCACATCACTGTACTACATTCAACCACATTTCAGCACATTAGTGTTAAAAAATGGCTTGTAAAGAGTGAATGCTGTGTGTCAGAAGTATGATTTAGTAGATTTTCTAAAAGGAGATAAAGGTAGGCCTACAACAGTGACTGTGTTAGTGATGCATTCACTTTGCCAACCTCTTAGCAACGTCCTGATAGGCTAACTCGATTTCCACATCGGCTGCGCACGTGTTGGTGAACTCATCTCGGTTGTAGGCGTTGCCAAGGTAACGCCACACCCCTTTGAATTCAGACGGAATGTCATAGTTCCGGTATTTCTTCGCCACCACCTGCAGAAAACCAGAAAATCATTGTAACAGTGCTGTCAAGACACAATTCAAACTCAAATGAGCTGAACCAAACCAATCCAAAGCAGGTCACCTTGACAACATGAAGTTTGGGCAGAAGGTTGCAGTCAGCCAGCGTCAGTTCGTCTCCGTCCAGGTATTTGCGTTTGGATTCTCCCCCGCCCCTGTGGTGTCCCGCCTGGACCTCGTCAGGTAGTGCACTCATCAGATACTCATCCAGCTTGGCCAGGGACTTGTTTAGACTCTGCTCTAAAGCTGCAACACACACATAAAACACAGATCCAGGTGAACAGGTCATCAAAGTTGATCTTGATTACAATAGATTTATGCCTGCGTACAGCTTGCTTACCTCGATTTTTATCCGGTCTTGTGTTTTTGACGTAAGCGGAGAACTTGGCAAATATGTCATTTCCTGCTGTGTTTGATTCCCGATTCTTTGCTACAAGTTTGGGATACCTATGAAACAGGAACATGGTGTAAATAGGATGTGAGTCCCTATTTCCTTTATCCTGCGTGTATTTATCATTGCGAGAGGCCTACTTTGGTGGAGCCAGCATCTCCTCCAGGTACTCCTCCACTTTGTTCACATCAGTGAGAACTTCCCCCTGGAAGGTGAGGAAGGGCGGGTGTGTCCCTGGGGCCAGGTTGTGCAGGTCTGCTGGTTTTCTAATCAGAGTGGAATCATTTTTACAACCTTAGGTAAATCTGTAATGAACTGCTATTTCAATATTATATTACACCTAACAGCTTTCTTCGTGTGTTCAGCCATGGTTGCTGCCAACACTGGGCCTCATTCCCCAACAACAATTACTCTTTTAAGTGAAGGGTTTTTCAAGTCTGACCCTTTGAGATTTTGTTCATTACCTTTAGGTATTTGTCAAACAGCACTTTGGGTCAGAGCATAATTAAATTCACCTCTGCTTAATAAAAACAGTGAGTTATGGGATGTTGTGTTTAATGACCCATGCAATACTTTGAGCTGCTCCAGCATACGGTGGCGATGGCACAGTGGATATGATACATGCCTTTGGTGTGAGAGACCAGTGTTCAATTCCCACTATGCTACATAAACCAATGTTGTACTGTAAGTAACAAATATTTTTGGGCCTTACAATGAAATTACACATAATGAGATTATTTTCTACTCCAATGCAAAGACAACATGTACATATGATATAATTGTTACCTCTTAAGGTCAACTGTGGTGACATTGAAGACTACACCCTTCAGCCAGAGGATCATAAAGAGGCGCTGAGAGAAGGGACAGTTTCCGATGCTCTCCCCATCACTCCCAGCCTGTAAACACACACACACACACACACACACAAACTTTATAAGACACTAATAGGCTACTGCCATAGAAATGGAGACAAACATAAACTGCCTCATGCAGGCCCACGCTCATTCACAAACACCGACAGGGATACCCACACAAACCGTGTTCTGACACTGGTTCACACACAGATGCACAACACACACACCACTGACAAATCACACACATTAGAGAAGAAGAATCAGTGCCTTTTAGTTTGAAGTGGTGGGTTTGAGTTGGGTCTGTGTATGTGTACACACATTTATAATTGACATTTGATCACTAGTATTAATATGTGCATTTGTGTGTGTGTGTGTGTGTGCCCATTGCCAACGCACAAAGGTGCAATAGGACACTGTAATGTAATGAGACACTGAGTCCAACATAAATAATCCACACTGCTTCCATTAGCCGCCTCACTGCCTGTGTGGGCGTGCGTGTCCTACTGTACAATACCGTAGCAGTGTATTAGCTCTAGAAATCAAAAAGCAACTGTCCCGTCAATCAAGAAAAGACACACACTTGCACTGAACTTTAAACATACACGTGATCCACTTTTCTCAACCTTGTTTAGACACTGACACTGACATTTCTGAAGAAACAAGTCCAGTCATCCAATCTTACATTTTTCTGTTTTATACAGAAAACACAATTACTAGAAATCAAGGAAATGACTGGAAGCACAGGGAAACAGCTAGCCTGGTCCGTTCCAAAAGTCTCTGCAGGTACATCAATGGAAACATCTACGCTCATATTTCACACTCTGGGTTTATATGGATTAAGCAAACAACATATAACTTGTTAATTAGTGCTGGCTCTAGAGGTGATGGTAGGCAGATTGTGTTAGCTTCAGTAGATGTCTCTCTAAATCTTTATGCTAAGAATAGATTAGATTAGATTGTACTTTATTCATCCCACAGTGGGGACATTCTCTCATTACAGCAGCATTTTGTACAATAAAAGCAAAACAACATAAAAGTAAACACACAAACAAACAGGCAAACAACAGACAATGAGCAGAAGGTATGGCTGAATGTAAAATGGCGTCAAATGAAGGTATTGTAAAGTGCGGTTGCCATAGTTCAGAAAACAATATTGCAGTGTAAGTGAGTGACGTTAAAATTAAACTGAATATGTGATTAAAGTAATATAGCAAAGGTGGGTAACCATAATATAAATTATATTTACCTGTGGCCATAAATAATATGTAAAATTAATAAGTAAGTACTTGTTCAAGCTAGTGATCGTACATGTGAGGTATCAGTCTCCTCATCTAGCGCTCTGCAAAAATAATTTGTTCCTATAAACATTTAACTGATTATTCATTATAAATATGTTGGTCACTTGCCTTACAAGTAGGCAAGCATGTAAAAGAGTGCACATACAGTGGACTCAGCGGGCTGTCACACTCCCATCCTTAACACAATATAGACTGGCAATGTTCCCTAAATGACGATAAAAGAGCAATACATCTAGATGGTGTTTGTTCAGCAAAGGGACATGCTAAAACCTGTGCACACTGTAGATACACACAAGAATACGTACACATTCATACCAAACACATATTTTATCATAACTTCAGATCATTTAATACTGAAAGGACCCCAGTAATAATTCATTGGGAAAGAGAAAGCGAGAGATTGTCTATGCACGTGGGTGTCAGGTTAACACATGGAAAATCAGCACACAACAACAACATGGCATGCACGCACGTAAAGGAGCCAGCCCCAACACTCACACACACACTAACACACTTTACATATTCTAAAGTGAGCGTCTGCAGTTTAAATTTGACTTGACCTCAGCAACAACAAAACGCTGTCACAGGCAGAATGCAAGGTAAGATGGTAAAGTGAGTTTAGAAATGTAGTTTAGAGGTGAGAAGAAAACTGATCTGGTGTCAGCTTGTGATCTATACAGCAAAACACACATACCACACCTTGACAAATAGCTCAATATCAGGGTCCTTGTCCTCCTCGGCTGCAGTGTCCGTCATGGTCAAGAAAAACACGCTTTGCTTATGTGTTTTGCTTCTACAAATGTGTAGATGTGTTTGTCTGTGTGTATGTGTGTGTGTTTGCAGTGTCAGTTTACAGCAGATTCTACTCCTGGTCCATGTGGGGAAGTCCGCTTGGTCCCATAGACGCTCATTAGAGTGTCAGCTGAGGACGGGAGAGAGTGTGTGTGTGTGTGTTTGTGTGTGAGGGGTTAAGTTTGTACCCAAGGCCTCAGCAGTGGGCTGTGACGGTGTCGGGCAAAAATAACCCCCTTGGGAGAGGAGGGGTGTCACGAAAACCATTAATATGGTAAAGGTAGGGGGAGTGCAGAGCAAGTCACCCAAGGGTGCCCTGCCCCTCTCTCCTCTTACAGCTCTGATTGACAACACAACCGGGTGACTTTGAATCATCGAGAGTCATCGTCTCCTTCTCAGACTCATCAGCACCGATGGGTCCCATGCTGGGGCTGGGTCTAAAGACTAAACCCGTTCCTTTATTATGGGGAACATGAGCACTGTAGTTTATTTTGACTTGATCCACATACACACCATAGGCCTACTGCTGCTGTAAATAGTTACTATAGCGCCAAATATATGCTTATTGTATATGATATTATTTCATGGCTGAAAAGGGTCCCTAACAAACTCACTACACTTCCATTCTCTTTGGTTGTTGTTTGCTGAAAACTACAGTACCCAGCTGATCAAGGAAAATATTGAGCATAGAGAATTGTGACTAATTTTAAAGGGAAAATTGTATTGCTCAGATAATAAAGAATGAAATGTCAGTACCCTTTCTAATGAAATCAACATTTAAAAAGGGTTAAGGCGCTGTAATTATTGACTTTGTAATAGTCAATAAATAATTTACAAATATCTTTGTAATAACATTTAGGTTGTTATTGGAAATCCTTCTCCAACCTCACATTTCCTCACACTAGGTCTTTAATAATAATAACAATAACAATTATTATTATATCTAATTAGGAAATCTAAAAGTTTTTGTCATTTTCTGCTAAAGTAAATCTTATAAATGTTGATAAACCATTTTTAAAAGATTGTTACAGTAATCCACCATGTCTGTAGTTGTAAATGTTAATAAAGTTGTTTTAAAGGGACTTAGATCCAGATGCCCTGCCCTTTTCCAGAAGTGATAGAGAAGTCTATAGGAGGGGTCTAATGAGATAGTAAGTAACTTTTTGTTGATTATGTTAGTTCTGCTGGATTTGTCTCTATACTGAATATGTAAGATACTGCGTATTTAAAGCTAGACTCCAATGTTAACACAATGCTAACACTTCAACAACACATTTGTGGTAGTTAGATTGAAATAGTTTGGAACTGCTGTGCTTTGTGCGGCCAACAGAAGACATCAGTAACTCTCATTCTACTGCAATGACCTCAGCGTGAGATTGCTATAATTTATGCAGCTGTAGTTTCAAAGTGTCAAATTTATGACGGTATACTTAAGTGCAACTGGAGTTTAGCGTGGAATGTACCGATTATGTAATAAATTCATCTAGAGTGTGAGTGTTTGGGTGTGGAGGTACAATGTTCAGCATGGATACATAAATAAATAGATACAGGTAGATAGATAGATAGATACATAGATAGCCCACCAATCAACACACTTAGCTACACACACACACACACAAACACACACACACACACACACACACACACACACACAAATTCATAAAGCCAACCGACAGCAACCATCCACAGCTATCCTGGCACTGAGTCAGAACATTCTTGTAAGTTCAACTGGACTTATATTTAGAACAAGAGAGAAACACACACACACTCTCACACACACACACACACACACACACACACACAGAGAAATGACTCAACATCATGCCCTATGAAATATGAATAGACGGTGGCGTGAATGAACAACACATGGAAGTATGAGGGCCCAAACAATAGCACATTAAGTACAACAATGTCCAACTCTGGATGTATCACATTCCTGTGCACACTATGACACACATGCTGTATGACACACACACACTTTAGGACATACTAAGTGACCTTGTTCCTAAGCAACTGACATGAATGTGATTATGACTGAGCTTTATGAGGCCTACAACTTAGTTCAAAGAAAAGTTGTTTGTTTGAGGATGCAACCTGCACCTCTTTGTGCCCACACACACACCATGAAGTGTCACAGAGGTAACGCTGAACTACATTTGGAAATCCCCTAACGTGGTAAATCCCCTACCTTCACAAAAAGTTGTACTGTAGGGCCATCCTTATCAGGCTCTGGCTTCTCCGTCGGTTCCTGCTTCTCAGAGGCTGATGAAGATGATGATGACGAAGATGAGGACCTACGTGATGAGTTCCCCCTGTCCGCCTCGGCCTGTGGAGACCCCCTCTCCGAATTCAGTTCTTTGTTGCTCTCCTCCACCATTGTCATCACCTCTTCCTCTTTCTCCTCCACTTTATTCAAGTCCTCAATCTCCCCTTTCTTGTCACCTTTGGCGTGTGAGGAAGATGAAGAAGATGAGGAAGATGAGGAGGAGGAGGAAGAAGAGGAGGAACTGCCTCTCCTCTCCTCCGTGGGATGGCGAGGTGGTGGGAGAGAAGGGGGAGTTGCTACTCGTCGAGTCCCAGTGTTCTCGTACTCTGCTGTCAGGTCTGAGGGCTCGGCGTACGGCGTCTCACACGTCAGGTCATATTCACCTGATGACTGGTTCTCGTAGGTGGAATCGGGGTTCTCGTACACAGGTTCCATTCTGCCTGAAGAGGTCAAACAGAGACCTGAGTGGTTGAGCGTGTCAAGGTGTTCAGCAGAGTGACTGTGGTGCCAAACGTTCCTACCTTATCAAAAAGCACCCCAGGACTTTGGACGGGAAGGCAGAAATCATTGAGAAAAGGACAGTGGTGATCCTTAAAGGAGAACACAACCCGAATAGACATGGCATCAGGGGTGGGAGAAGTCAGATCCTGAAGAAAAAGTACTAATACCACACTGTAAAAATACTCAGTTACAAGTAAAAGTCCCGCATTGAAAATATTACTTAAGTAAAAGTATGTAAGTAGCTTCAGGAAAAATGTACTTAAAGTATTACAAGTAAAAGTACTCAAAGCAACTGGAAATGATCCAAACAGGTTTAATCGTCCCAACATTTGAGCTGGAGCCCCTTCCTGTCCAGTGGAAACCACAACTATCAAGCTTTGTTGATTTTGAGTTGTTGTGATCAAATGAAATATATAGTGTTCCTCCTCCTTCTTCTTAAGCTAAATTCTCTATTTTAACTCTTCTGGATCCGCTGGAAAATGGGTCGTCACAAGGCTGAGAACAGGGCTGTTTTTCTCAGCTCATGAAAAGTTTACTTTTTAGAGTTATGTGATCTTACAGTACAGCAATGCTACAAACATCTGATGATCTTATAGAACATGATGCATTTGCTGTAGATTAACCCACCCAACAGTATATTCGTTAGCAATAAATATCTACAGCAGTAAAATGCAACACAGAAATTAATGAAGCAGTACAAAAGCATTATATTTAATAGTGAAACACTGTGACGGGGAATATTATTCTGTACAATATATACTTTTACTTTTTATACTCTGAGTAGTATTTGGCTGACAATAGCATACGCTTACTTTTACTTTCCCTAAGTAAGGTTTTGAATGCAGGACTTTTAAATGCAGGACTTTTACTTGTATTGGAGTATTTTTTCTTGTAAAGGATCTGAATACTTTATCCATCACTATAATACTATATGGATTTCCTTTTTTTTTTTTTTACTAAAGTAGGCAAGCTATGATGTTGCATTTACTGTAACCACATGGTGCATCCAACACACACGTCTGTCCATGGTCCCTCCCTCCAAAATGAGAACGATGATTTGCTGCTTGAACTGCCAATTAAGTCAAGGCGTCCATCAATTGTTACCTCAAGGTTGTGATAACAAGACCAGAGGTGCGCCGTTTTCACGTCAAAACAAAGGTTTTCCGTTTTCAAAACTCGTAAAAAAATGTGTATGTGTCATTGGGTTTGGATTTACTAATAGTTAAATCTGAATTGATATTTATTTAAAAAAAATCGTAACTGAAGAAGACAAAAACGTCATTATTTTGTATTATGGTGTGTGGCATTTCAAAGAATGATTTATTTTGAAATGTGCAACCGGAACTTCATGGAAATACTCTTAGCTAGCTCGACATCCTCACGGTCTCAACGTCTGTGAATTTTGAAGTAGATTTTGAGGAAGTCGAGTGATGATGATAATGTTGCTTCAAAAATAGACTGAAAAGGAAAGAAATTCAACGATACTGTCTGGAGGAACACTATCTGCCAGGTCTGTACCAGGTAACTTAATTTAACAGACTGTTAGCAACAATTTCACGCTGTAACATTAACGTTAGTAACCTAGCTAATACTTTGCGGACAGCTCACGCTCCTCTGCTAATATTGAAAATACGAAAAAAGTAAATTTGTAAAAAAAATAATATGTAGCGCATTATAGCTAACGTAACTTCATTGTCATTCTTTGTTTGACTTCCGCATTGTCTTCAGTATTTATAAATGCAATTATTTTTGACATTTCTTTGGTATTTTCCGTCAAGAATGGCGACTTCGTGGTTGTGGTTATTTGACACATAACACGTCCACGGACAGTTGGGCAGATCAGGTTTTTCAGCTGGAAGTCAGTTAACTTTATGTTACATTTTATGAGAGTTAGAGACAGAGACAGTGGGAAAAAATACAGAAAAAGCTCCAGATATTGCTCTTAAGCAGTGCAAAAGAACAGGTTGCCTGAAGGAGGTGTGTAACTACAAACATAGAAATTAACATAATTTGTGTGTGTGTGTGTGTGTGTGTGTGTGTGTGTGTGTGTGTGTGTGTGTGTGTGTGTGTGTTTGAGAGAGAGAGAGAGAGAGAGTCTAATTTTGTAGCATTTACTTTAATTTCATGCATCTTTGAGATCTTTGCTTTCAGAATTACTTAACTCCCTGAATTCAATAAGTAAATAAGACAATGGGATTGAAGGAAGCAAGTGGAAAAGGAAGAGAGTGTTGAAAGAATTACAGTACAGGACAAATTGTAGGGGAATTTACAGTAAAATAACCTTTTTGCAGTCATGTAGGATTTTCACTATTACTTTCCATATTTTTGACTTGTTATTAAGATGCACATTTGTTTGGTATTCATGTAACTGTAACATGGGTACTGGGATGGATTGCCTGCTTCATGGAAATAGTGTTTTTATTCTCCCCTACTGAAGAGTCCTCGAAGAATGGAAGTTGACTGAGTTTTCTACCAGCTTCTAGCTGACCTCAGAGGATGTGTATGGAAATACATGTTTAGCGTTCTGTAAACATATTGTTATAGTCACAACAGTGTCTGTTTGTCTTGTGATTGGATGCATATGAAACAGGATGTTGTATGAGAAAACAGGCAGAGGAGGTTTACACTCTTTAAAAAACAACAACATTATGTATAATATTATAATATAGATCACAGTGGAAATTCATTATACCCAGTTCTTCCACCACTCGGATATAGTATTATCAGTTGACCCAGTTTTTGCCATTGTCCACACAGAAAGTCAATTGACCCCACAAACTCACAGAAACCTCCTTTTCCTATGACAGACGTTAAAGCAAGACATGACACGCACTAACAATCAGGGAATTAACCTATCACTCATACATCCATAGTGGATATGTTGTAATTTTCATTTTGCCTACTGGAGCAGGGTGATGTAAAACTCAAGCGCCAAAAAATATTTTTGGCATCACTTTCTCTCTATGTGCTTTTTTATGTGAGAATGATGATTGGCAAATGGTAGGAAAACGTTACATAGCCAGACAGTTGTTCTCAGTTCCCTTTTCCTTTTTTGTAGCTTTGCCCTGAAAATCTTGACTGATGGTTTGGACTGTTGCCTGGTGGCATTCAACCAAACCGCAGACAGCTAATGGCGTTTAGCCATGTGAAATTGAAAGTGCACTTTCCACAGCTGGGGTTATTTGGAAGGGCTGATTCAGTTACAGTTTTTTATTGTTTTTTCTCTTCAGAATTTGTTTAGTAAAGTGCTATCATTCAAAAGTTATAATGATCAAAGAGGTGATAATAAATGGACTGATCAAAAATGATACTTGCTAAACATCTGCATTTTGGTATTTTGATATCTGCATGGTATTGTTTGCGTTGTGAGCATGTTAGCATCCTGAGTAGCATTTGTCTCCAAGACTCAATGCACAGCTTTCATATAGCCACAAGCATGACTGTAGACTGTCATGTTTTAAGCGCACTATGTCTAGTCAAGTTGAATTGTAGAAAACTGTTTTTTATTTTTATTTCAGGATGTTACTTAAATTACTGCTGGGCTTCCTGTGGGGCGTCAGAGCTTTGGCCACAGAAAACAACACGGCTCAGCAGGGTCCTCCACCACTGCTGCTGGTGTCATTCGATGGTTTCCGAGCAGACTACGTGAAGAGGTTCCCCATGCCGAACCTGAAGCTCCTGTACAGTCAAGGGGTCCTGGTGGAGGAGCTCACCAACGTCTTCATCACCAAGACGTTTCCCAACCACTACAGCCTGGTAACCCTGCTGCTTGTGCTTTTTGTCTTGTCAAAGATGATCTGTCAAATAGCAGTATGTGATGCACATCCATCCAGTCTGATAATATCAACAAGGAATAATGCACTTAGCAGTCAAGTAAACATGAAAAGGCTGTTTAAACTGCTCGGCTCCAACTACATTTTACCAAACGGAAGCAATTAAGTCTCATAATATAGTAGATAATAGAATTAACGGTAATAAGCAGTATAGTAGCATCACAAAGAGTTCCAGTGATCCTAACTAGCCATTGTTTTTCCTCTCCAGGTAACAGGGCTGTACGCTGAGTCTCACGGTATTCTGTCCAATAACATGTACGACCCCATCAGCCATAAGAACTTCCACGTTGGCGATGGCAATGACACCGACCCGGCGTGGTGGAGTGAGGCGCAGCCCCTCTGGCTCACCGCGCTGGACTCAGGCTACAAGACGGCGGCCGTTATGTGGCCCGGCTCTACTGTGGCCATCCGCAACCGCACAGCGTCACACTTCCTTCCATACGACTCTCATGTTACATTCCAGCAGCGACTGAGGAACGTCACAAACTTTATGTTGGGAGACGAAAAGGTAGACAAGTTACTTTTAGTAATCTCAATGTGTAGTGTATTCTATGTCTTTTTAGTAACAGAGATATTTCACTGTATTTTACTCTGTCTCTGGACTAACTTACTTGTTTATGACACTTTATTGCACAAGCAATAACATTTGAGTCTGGAAGGATTAGTAGCCATTGTCTGACATCTGTACTATCCCCCCCGATTCCACCAGGAGAAAGGGGTGATGTTCGCAGCTCTCTACTGGGAAGAGCCAGATTGGTCAGGTCACATTTTTGGCCCGGACAACTTCACTGCCATGAGCGCTGTGCTGAAGGAGGTAAAGCAATCCGGTTATGCTTAAAATCTCAGAGCTCACTAGATCCTGACACAAAAGGTTCCTGAAATCTTCTGCTCTGAAGACTGGAAACCAGCAGTGTTTCCATTAGTCTCTCATGCGTATAATGTGCTTATGCTTTGGTCACTTGCCACAGAAAGAAAGGATCCAGTTAATTTATAGACTGTTTAACCTGAAGCTAGGTCATTTTCACCAGAAGTTTGTTTGGGTTGTTGTATTAAATGGCATTATTATTGATGGAAGCAGGAGGTTTTGGTAATATTCCCTTGGTGCAAGTAAGTCTTGCCTGACAGCTGTTTATTTTGATAAAGATGCAATAAATGTGTTAATTTGTGTCAAAAATGGCCTACGCTTGGCATAATCTAATGTCTCAGCACATTTGAGGGTTAATTAAATGTGGACACAACTCCTGTCACTTCCCATTTGCTTGATGTAACGGCCGTGTCACTTTGTATGGAATCAGGTTGACAACAACATAGGCCTGCTGATTTCCGAGCTGAAGCGGACCGGCCTCTGGGGTCGCGTCAACATCCTGGTAACCAGTGACCACGGCATGGCTCAGTGCTCTGCCGAGCGGCTCATACAGCTGGATGACTGCCTTCACCGCGACAACTACACACTGGTGGACCTCTCACCTGTTGCAGCCCTCATCCCACATAAAGGTAGCCAGGTTTACTTCAGCTAACATGAGATAAAAGAGTCTACAGTCAAAAAGTACTCAGTCAAAATTTGAAACTCTATTCTCTAGGGGTTTTTTGTTAGGCCATTGCTCACACAAATGCCTATTTCTGTGCATGTGCGTTGCAGACCCAGAGGCCACCTTTGCCCTGCTGAATAAGTGCCACCCCAATATGACAGCCTATTTGAAATCAGCCATCCCTGATAGGCTGCACTACCGGAACAATGAGCGCATCCAGCCAATCATACTGATTGCTGACGAAGGGTGGACTATAGTGCAGCGAGGGAAGCTTCCAAGATGTACGTCTCTTAATTGTTTTCTCCATACTGTGATAGCCAGAGATTTGGTTAGCTACAAAGTCAACTGTAATCACCTCCACCCACTAGCTCTCATTCTCTCTCCTTCCTCCCCCCTCAGTGGGCGATCACGGCTACGACAACTCCCTTTCCAGCATGCACCCCTTCATGGCAGCGTCGGGGCCCAGCTTTCGCCAGGGTTATCGAATCGGCAGTTTACAGAGCGTGGACATTTACCCACTCATGTGCCACCTGCTGTCGGTGCCCCCGCAGGCCAACAACGGCACGCTGACCCAGGCTAGGTGCCTGCTGGCGGCTGAGACCTGCTGGGATACCCCTCTGGTGATTGGCCTGGTGGTGGGGGTCCTACTGGTACTCAGTGCAATCACAGGTAAGTCTGAATGTTTGCAACTGTATATGAATATGTGTTCGGTCCATGCAATAAATGCCCCAGAGGTTAGGTTAGACAGAGAATAGAAAGGGCGCCCAGGATAGACCCTCGGAGCACCTTGGGGTTTTCAGTAGGGATCAGCCTTTTCTGTTTTTTCAAAGCCAATACCAATTATCAGTAGTTATTGAAACCGATTTTTGGAAACGATATGCATACACAGAGAAAATAAAAATCTTTAATTCAAAATTAAGATTTTGGAATATTACGAACTCCAACACAAAACTTTTGTTTTAATGCTTAAAGCAATGATTTAATAAGTTAGAAACTTTCCACATAATTGAAAAATTAAGTCACACTCAGACGGAGTGAAAACAAAGCAAAGGGACAGACAGAGCTGTAGCGGAGCAAAAGTAGCCCACTTTCAGTACTTGTTCCTCTTCAGTTCTGTTCAGGTTGCTGAGCCGACGCCGCACGTCAGGCCCCCGGCCCTTCCAGAGGCTACAGGTTGACTACGACGACGACGACGACGACCCCCTGTTGGAGTAAACCAGTCCGTGCCGGGTGCTCCACATTAATCTGTGTCAACTGTTTATGCTCAGAGGTATTTTGCACTTTACTCACAGAGGCTGCTGCCCTAGCTTTCACGCTGGCCTGTGTGTGTGTGCTGTATGTGTGTTGCTTATGTGCACGTACACACAAGCAGCAGAAAAACCTGTTTTAAAACCTTTGAGGCCTACTGTCAAACGTCTATAAATAGTGAAAACTGTTGTTGTCACTGACTTGAACATGGGACGAAGAAACCAGTGGGAGGTTTTTTTGTTGAATGTAACTTGTTGTAAGGAAATATTTAAGACCATTTCAGATCAATAATTTTATTCTGGCAAATTTAAAGTTTAAAAAAGACTTTTGTTAAGATACTGACTTGAGAGATTTATTTTATATTTTTCTGCTGTTTTTGTCTTTAGTTTATTTTGTCTGTGTTCTATTTTTTGTGCTGTATTTGTTGTGTTACATTCTGTCAGAAGAGGGAGCCAGTAGCTCATTCAAGACTCATATGGATTTCACTGAGAGCTTGTGATTGTCTTCCTACTTCCTTCCCTTTGGTTTATTTGTTACACTGATACACGAGTCTTAAATAAACAATGCTTTAAAAGACCTTTTATTCATACTTGCATGCTGAAAAACTGAAATTTGACATCTGAACTGATACGTTTTTACTGTTGAATTATAGTAAGATCGGTAAAAATAATTATTAATGCTACAGTAAAGTGAAAAGGTGTTTTAAAGAGGATTATTTCTATGCAAATGATTCAGTAAGTGAAGGTGTGTAAGGTATCCCTTCTACAGCATGTGTATAAATGATACCAAAGACTACTATTAAGATGCACCAACTGCTCCAAGGAGATATTTAAGATACATTTCTTTACAGAACGATTGGTATCATAAAATTAAACGTGTGGGTGTGGTGTGGTGACACATCAATGAGCCACACTGTTGCACTGGGTGACATGTTCCTTCACTATAAGTAACATGGACACTGTAGTTTATATTGACTCTACCATACTCCGTCCTGCTGCCCCAAATACTCACTGGAGCACAAAGGCACCAATTGTGTATTCATCCACAGCTAAAAGTAGTTCCCAGCAAATGCACATTTCCTCCTTTTTGAGTAATGTTTGCTCAAAACTACAGTGCCCAGCTTTTTCAGGTAATTATTTCTTCTTTTTTTGAGAGTGATACAACCTGTTTTTAAGGTTAACATCTACAGTAGGAACCAATGGTCTCCAGGACAGGATAGGGATGGTCTTTTCATATCTAAAGCCTTATCTTTTAATGCAGTGCTGCATGCATGATTCCCTCTATATAGTGATATGAACTGTATATAGTGTTCATGCATCTATTCATGTGTGTGTGACTATGCATTTTGCTGCTGAAACATGGAGGAACAATTCCACATCCAGAAACATCATATTTATGTGTTTGTGATTTTTAAATACTGCATGTAAACTGCATCTTTGTACTACTGAATTTGTGTTTGATCCATAAAGTTACTGTTTTACATTTTCTAGTTTTGAGAGGTTTAAAATTGGCACAATGCAAATCCTCCTTGGCTTGTAGAGAGAGTCCTGGGGCTTTAATAACATTTTTGTTGAAATAAAGTTGTTTGAAAATCTGAGTTTTTATGTTGTTATTCAAAAGAAGTGTCCCCAGATGTAAAGGAAAAGCGACACACATTTGGAAAAATTAATTTATATTCCTTTATAATTTTTTTTTCTCCATTGCAGTCACAACATTACAATGTAATAAAATGGTAAATATATAAAATCAAACTCAATACTGACGCATATACATTTCTGTATTGTGTTCAAAACCAAATGAACTGTACATGTTTTCATTTATATGTTTTACATCATTTAAAATCTGTCATAATTTCTATGTAGTCATCTGTATTGTAAATCTCTGTCTCTTCACAGATAAATAGACTTTATTTTCAGAAGGTATTGTAACAAAAATAACACATTTCCTAACGCTGGCCGCGTAGAGCCATTGAAAATATCATTCAACTCTTCCCCAGAATACACTATTGTAGACACAGAATACAGACAAACAAGAGGTACACAATGTTTCGTCTTGTTTCTCCCGTTTCTTTTGTGGTGGGTCAGAAACATTCGGTGAGAATTTAGCAATCCCCCAAAGACCAGAAGATTCCTGAATGGTGTTGTTATGAAGGGACGCAGGAGCGGTTTGAACACGGTCGATGACAGCAGCCATCGTTTCTGCAGTGAAGACGGGAGATGTTAGCCAGACAGCCCGTTTTAGAACATTTTCTTCCTCGAGTTTGAAATATGTGCTTATGTATTGAACTGTTTGACAATGACATGTAGCTGGGCGCTGCAAATATGACCATCTTATCAACCTTATTAAAAATGTCCATTTTAACAAACACAACTACTAAATTGCTCTTTTATTTATTTTTCCTTAAAGGGTTGGTTTCCAAAAATGACAATATTAGACTTCTCACATATCTAGTGGTATCAAGCCAGGTAAATAGTTTTTATTTGTTGAGGTTTTCAGATATTTGTCTCTGAGATGTCTGCCTCCACCCGTTGGAAGCTAGAGACGGGTATCTTAGCTTAGCATAATAACTCGAAGTAGGGGGAAACGGCTAGCTTGGCTCTGTCCAAAGGTCTAACTTTGGCTAAGTTAGCTCTGTCCAACTTTTTAACCTTTGAACTATCTTTTATTTCAAGCTTCCACTCTTTGTGCTAAGGTAGGCTTACGGGCTGGTGGCTCCAGATTCATATTTACCAAACTGATTTGGTAGTGCTTAATATTCTTGAGCAGTCATCCGATTAGCATTTTTTAACAAAATATGAGGGGTCAAAATGTACATTTTTGTAAATAAAAGGATTTCTTCACTAATCATTGCTTGTAGTGATTGTCTTTCTATGCAGAACCATTAAAAACCTTTTATTTTTGGGTTTATCAGGAATGTGAGAGACAAATATGACGTTTGTCTAACGCTTGGTTGTGGCTGTCTGGCGAATCCTTCCCAAAACTTCATCCTGCCTACAGATCTAATATCAGTGTGCTTATACTCGAGGCAACACGATGGCACAGACTCTTACAAAAACAGTCTCAGTGAAGCCATATTTTTCTCCTCTCATCTTACATTCTGGATATTTATAAAGAACATTTACTATCAGTACATTTGTAAGAGCCATCTAACCAACTCATCGAACATAGATCCAACAGAGGAGGATTACCAGAAAAAGGTATTTACAATCAAAATGCCAACCACAAGAAAATAAAAAGGTACTTTTTGCACATCGAAATCTAGAGCTACTGTTATTTTTTTCCAAGCTTAAGAACACAGTAGAAAAGCATAACCCCGACAAAATAAAAGCTCATGGTACATCTTATAGATACATCTACATTAAGGTTTAGTTTGACCCTGCCCTGTGCTTAAAGTGTCTGCACCTGAGTCAAACCAATGAAATCCCTCCGACTTCAATTTAAATATTTGTTCCGAAAAAAGAAAAAAAAACTCTTTACTTCAATTTTAATTTGTTGGACTCAGATCTGGTAGAAACTGGTCTGAGATCAGAAGCAGCTTAGTGTCTGGACTCCAGTTCTATGAAACCATGATGAGTAATGATAATTTCACAGCTCTGGACCAAGTAAGTCAAACTTTGGCTAAAACAAGCATATGAAGCAATATCTGATACATACAGTACTCACACGCACACATGCACGCACGCACGCACGCACACACACACACACACACGCACACACACAGCCTAACCATAGGCCTCTTATGCTTTGCAGACCCTGATAGTGGAACATTTATGTGTTTATCCAAATAACAAAAAAGATAACTTTCTACTTTTCACAATCAGATCCACATTCCTTTGTTGGGAGGTTGTATCCATCCTGGTTATTCCCTAACGATGCATTACCCCCCCCCCCCCCCCCCCCCCCCCCCCCCCCCCCCCCCCCCCCCCCCCCCCCCACCCCGCCAGATTTGAACCAACAGAGAAACATGATAGAGAAAATGTAAATTAAGTCCATAGAAATGACATGCAAGACTAATAAATTATTAAACAAATGGTTTGAAAAAAGTTAGCATTGTTTTACATTAACACTGCGGTTTGGGCTTTCTTCACCTCTTGTTTGCAAACACAGAAAAAAAGGCAATGACATAAGAAGAAGCAACACATTAGAACAGTGATGTGGTATTTTCTTTTTCTAAAGGTTATCCAAGCCCAGAACCTTTCTGTCTGTAACCTTGCATAGCTGTGAATGTGTAGCCATACAATAATACTGACTGGATTTGTCTAACAGAGTGGGCCTGGCTAAGGCTGTGGGTTTTTTGGGTGAAGTAAGACATTTGTAGCATGCAGACTCAACTGTAGAGTGTGGATCCAAATATGTAGTGTAGTCTGAATTAAAAAACTAAATGGAGATGGTAAGTGGAATACCTGCAGTTGGAATATGAGGCTACAGCCGAGTCTGACTGCCACACGTGAATACTTCCACATAAAGAAGGAACTGTATTTTTTGGGTTGTGTAAGACCTGATTTGTCTTAAACCTGATCTCTTGTTGGCTTGATCTCTAGGTGCAAAATGGTCATGGTTTGGGTCAGTACTAGGGAGAAGCTAATGGGGACAGCTGCTCTGGAGCTCAACATAACACTCCCTTTAACGACCCAGAAGCACATATGAAGCTGTGACTCCACGTTTTAAGACTCTGCACTAACCACTTATTATCCTTAGCATGTGTGCCATCAGATCTAAAACATTCATGCAAAAAATTCACAAGCACGATCAGAACAGAAAATGTTTGACTGTATTCTCTAAATGTCACATATTTGTTTTTTTGTGCTAACACAGTATCCTGTTCACCTTCCATTTCTGTGCTCTGACACGCTCTAAGCCATGCTTAATGTACAGTGAATGTTCCCATCCACATCAGAGTGGACCAAAAAAAGTTTATCTTTAACCATGACTTGGATATCTAAACAAATAAATAATAGTCCACCTCCAGTTCTGTCGAGCGGATAAGGCATTGTTGCTTTTATGTGTCACTCTCAGAGACTGAAGGTGTTGCTGTTTTTATGTCCACTCTCTACTTGAGGAAACCCACCATGATTGAATGACACGATTCAATCAATCTGAACGTGAAACATATTTGGCTAAATTCTTTATACCACTGTCACCATGACAATACAAAATCCATCCAGCATTACTCAATAGCACCATATGAATATTGTTCCCAAATTATAAAGGGGTAAGGGATTATTGGACATTAGTGTGTGAGTGTGTGTGTGTGTGTGTGAGTGTGTGTTCAAGCAGTGAGGTAGGGACACATCCCATATTGTTAGACTACTTTTCTACTGTGTGTACTAAGCATATCTCCCTGTTGTGGAGGAAAACCATGTGTGTGTGTGTGTGTGTGTGAGAGCATGTTCACTAAGCACATCTCCTTGCGTTGGAGACTTGCATAGCTTCTGCAGGACAGGAAGAGCAGTTGTCCATATGGACGGAGCATTTGGCACAGCCTTGGCCGGCAACTGAAGGCAGTACTCAAGTTGCACCATAGAATTTAAAGAGACAATCTGCCCTTATTGCACCATAAGTACATGTGTGTTTCATATTTGCACCATATGAAGTAGGATTAGCAACCAATTGACTCCGTAGCTTGAGCGCGTTGCACCATATGAACACCGATGCTGCTGCTTCTGTTCACCTACTGAAACTAGCTTGCAGCAAAGGAACAGATGTTCTTTTTGTTTAATCGCCTAGCACCACGGAAAAGTAATGTAAGCTTAATCTTTGTTCACGTTGGTTAAACTTTAAGAGATACGTCAACATTTTTGGTGTTGTAGTCTCCTTTTTCACCAGCCACATTCGGCTGAAAAATGTTTTAATAATGAATATTTTCATGATTTATTAATCCGTTGATAATTTTTTGATCAATGGATTCATTATTCTTTGTTTTAAATGGGACCTCTCATGATTTTACGATCTAAGTGTATTTAAAGGTCTTGGGGAGTACACCTGATAAATTCAGTCGGTGTCATTTGGGGCTGAGGACTACAAGTTTGAAAATAACAATAATCTGGGGGTGGGGGGTACCGCTCTGTAGCCCGCTCCTCAACTCAGCTTGAGGCAATTAGCCACTGTTAGCTACAACACAATTAATTCTCTGACCAAACTGTTGGTGGTCAAGTTGCATTGTGGGTTTGATAAGGAAGGAATAAAAATAGACAATACGTCTGGTTTTGCTGCATCGATTTAGATTTTAGTTTTTTAACTGTCTATTGTGAGTCCGACAATGTTAAAAGAATGTAAAGCTAATTTGGTGTAGTACTCTTTTAGGGGATCACAAGCTAAAACGACAACCAATGGTCTATAAAAGGATTCAATATATTGATAATGATAGAAAACAACTCTCAGGCCTCTTCATCCCTCCTTTCCCCATCCCCTGACTGCCTCAACCATCTACACACCTGTTCCACTTCCCTCATCAGCCTTTCAGTTTATATACTGGTCCTTTTCCATTCATTCCCAGCAGACCATCAAAGTTGCTTTGTTGTTTCTTGCCATTTGCTTTCAAGCGCTGATGGATCTGCTCATTTGATGGCCAATTGTACTCATTGAAAACAAGCTTGCTTTCAACCTTTGTTTCAATGAGAAAAAAATCAGAGACCAAAATTGCCCCCCAAAATGTTGACGTACCCCTTTTTAACACATGCAATATCTTTCTCGGTCACCTGCTCGATCCCCTTGGACAGCAGCTATAATAAGAAGCATGTGTGTGTTTGTGTTTGTCATTTGTAACTGCACCATCAGAAATGTCTAATGGCTGGGTTTTTGCCTGCTGCATCGTTGACATGGGACCGGAGAAAAGGTTGGACGGCAAAAACACTTTCACTACCTCGCAAACACTCGCAACACGGTGTTAGGTGGCCCCCTGATGGCGTGTGATTTCAGGAGCAATGTTCCTGTCGACAGGCCCATGACTGATATCTCGCCTAATTTGTTGTCGCCTGCCAATTTAACAGCTTGGTTTAAAGGGATAAACAAACCCAAAATAAATAAATAATGAGCCATACATCACAGCTCAGCCGTGGGTGGATTTGGAGGAGTCGGTTCGGGACTTGTTACAAGAAGAGTCAAGTTATCGAGAGGGTTGTGACGATTAAAGTCCAAAACTGTTTTATATCAGCTTCAGTGGCAGCACCCTGTTAGTGTGGGATCAACATGATTTAGAAATCACTCACAGGAAAATGTAGCAGTAGACTGAGATAAAAATGATTGCAAAATGCATTGGCTCTTTCAGTTTTTCATTTATGTCATTGCCTATCAAGGCAAATCCGACGGAATGATTAAAGATAATCTAACCCTCAGCATAAGAGAACATGATGGAGATGAACTGTTGGAACCCTAAATGGCATACACATTACTAACCTTCCTGTGTTCGCTGATATTTATGATATAACCATACAGCAGACACTTATTCCACTAACATGGGCCTTTATCTAGAAGATGATGGTGCCACTGTGTTTTGGATTCTTCTCTTAGACTTCACTATTTTGGAGATGGAAAGATAATGGCACATTGACTAGTATACATGTTTAGCATTAAGAACTGTAGCATTAAAATCCTCCACCTGTCCTCAGTAAATCTTCACTTCTAGCTTCATGCTAACAGCTAAGCATACAAGGTGTTGAGTGAGAGAAAGGGACTACGACATTTCTTTTTAGCATACGGCCTGTAGATTTGTAATGTATAACTGATGCTAGTTTTGTTTTGGAGTATATTTCAGCAAACAGGAAACTAATTCTTCCAATGCATAGTCATTTTGGCACAGTAATCTTTTAGTCGTATATTGGCAGCCATTCCGGAGCTATTGGGTCTTATTTTGAGCTGTTACACCTTCTCATGTTCTCACTTTCAGACTTAATGTTGCAGCTGACACCTAACACAGTGTATGCTTAATTGTTGGCATGCTTGGAAAAATAGTTTGAAATATGCTTATTGGCTTTCTGGCTGAGAGTTAGATGAGAAGATTGATACCAGTCTCTCCTTTCTTTAACTTTGAACGTAGAGAGGCTAGCATCTTAGCTAAGCTAATCTGCTCCTGGCTCTAGCTCCATACTTAGTGTAGAGAGAGAAAGATCTTCTCATCTAACTCTGGCAAGAATACAAAGTTTTGTATTCCCAAAAATGTAAAACTATTCCTGTAGCGCAAACTTTAAGTTAAATTAATTAAATGCCATATCCTCTGTGTCTCCATCTTTCCCATCAGGCTCTGCTACTCTCCCTGGTAACCTTGTCGACCAACCCCCAAAACCGATGTGTCCAACTGCTTTGTCCCCAGTCGACAACAACGCAACGGTACATAAAAAACATCCTTTCTGTACATAGAAAATATATACACTACCTTTGGACAAGACTAACGACAACACGTTCACGAACTCCTTTTATTAAAAGTGACGTTTGTTCTTTCTTTGTGTCACTTCTTTTTATTCTACTGAAACCCGTGAAAGTGTGAGCGACGCAACATAAACGGCATGCGGTGGTCAAAGACTCCGAAGTAAAACTGCGCTCATTTTTCAATATTTAGTTTTTTTCTTCACAACGGAGAGCAAACGTGTGATATTTAATCAATGAGAGCAGATGACGAGTGATCAGAGGAGTTGGAAAGCTAGAGGAGAGAAAGAGATGGACTCGCGCTGAAGCAGCTTGTTGAGTCATGGCCATGGGACTCACAGGTGCCCGCAAGGAATGTGTGTGGGTGTGGGTGTGAGTGTGTGTGTGTGTGCACGCATTAAAGTGTGACAGATTGCTTTTAAGTCTGTGTGCTTACATCAAGTGCGACATTGTATGGTGTGCGAATGTGTTTCTAAATCTTCTCTTAATCTGAACATCCATGTAAAAAAGACATGTATTCATACATGACTTTATTACGGTGCGTATGTGCTTAGTTGCATTGATGTTGGTGTGTGTGTGTGTGTGTGTCAGAGTGAGGACTCATACTGCAACAGTTCATACAGTAGGGGTCCATCACGGTAGCGGATGCCCACTGCGGCCGGCGTTATGTACTGCAGGATGTTTATAGTCCTCCGCAGGCGCCTGTCTACGTAGTGGGCGTCCCATGCTGGATAACGCTTCCTGGGCATGTCGATTTTTATCAGTGGGCCCTCTGGCTTGGAGGTGATGGGGGCCGATCTCACCTGGAAGACGGGAAGACACGTCTCGGCCACATCCTCTTCCGTCTGCGACTTGGCCATGTGGGCGGGGGTGGGTGGGGCGGTGGGCGGGGCTGACGGGGGGAGGGGGAGACCCCAGAGCAGCTGGGCGCAGCAGGACGAGGCTGGGCTCGGCTGGAGGTGGGCGCTGGCAGGGTGGAGGAAGCCGTAGTACAACAGCATGATCAGGACGCCGCCGATGAACGTCAGGTAGACGCCGCACAGCGCTGGGACAGCGTAGGAGTCGGTCAACACTGGATCCCTGTAGGCGTACCTGCAGAATGGGGTTCAGTTTAATGTGAGTGTGTGTGCATGTGCTCTTAAGTGTGTGTTTTCTGTCGGGCGGAAACGTTGTATGAAATTGTTAAAGAAAAAGGCTATTTACCCATTCACTGTTTACCTTCAACTCTGCTGTGTATGGCACTTGATACAAGATGGAGGTGGAGTGGAGTTATGACAAATTGGGGATCCAGTGGAGTTACGAGATTTAGTCAGGAGCTCATTTTAATACTTTTCATTGGTTAAATATGCGCAAAACCCACAGACAGATGTAAATCGTGATCAATAGCATTGATTTTGATAAAACATGACATAACTTGCATCCAGGATGTATCCAGGATGCATTACAAGATGTAAGAAAATGCCAATGTAGCTCATCGGAGTAACTCACCACAGTCCAGTGAGGATGGTGTTCTCGGCCAACACCACGATGTAGTACGTCACCATTCTGTACCGCGTCCGGCCCTCCTTCACATTAAACCAGCAGAAGATGTAGACAATGCCAACTACCATGTTGAAGAGCACCTCCTCCCACTTGGACATACAGAAGTCTGTGCCTCCGTGCACCACCCAGAAGGCCATGGCACACCAGTGAACTACTACAAAGATGCCAAAGTAGATGTGGAAGAGGGAGGCAAAGAGGGCAAGCGAGAGGACGCGGGACGAGATGGTGAAGAGGCGCCAGAAGAGGTGCAGCAGCGCCCCGCGATAGCTCATGCTACGCTGGTCGTCACGAGAATCTCGCAGGAGTTTGTGGTAGGAGGCCAGAACCCAGGCCAGAGACAGGAGGGACCCCAGGGAGGAGATGCCTACGGAGAGAGTCAGAGGAGAGTAACAGGAGGCGAAAAGAACAGAGGTGGATGATGATGCATTTTTCTTTTCTGAGTGAAAGTAGAAATACGTTTTCAAGGTTTGTGAAACAAAAAGTAAATGGGCACAAGATTATTATGAGTCAATGGGGGCGTTTTGTGTAATCATGTAAGTACATCCTTAAGTAAGAAGTCATGTGTGACACGACAGAAACATTTAGTACTGACGCCTAATCGAATGAGTCTGAAATATGAAGTTATTTTTAATGTCCCAGCTGAGGTGCACATCCACCCCCTGCACTGTACTAGTCACATATTTGCATTAGAATAGTAACTCCAGCGTGATAGAGATGAATAACACCAGTGGGTGGCCACCTAGATGATACATTTCATGGATGAATAAGGAAGAGGAGGCTGATGGAGTTTGGCTAGCACATCCCCCCTGACACCTGTGATTGTGCTTTCTTTCTAGGACTTCCTGAACATGAAAACACTGTGAAAATCTAAAAGCAGGACCATTTTGCAGCCACAAATTACTGAGCATGATGTGTGCAAATTGTTAATTACTGTGTGTGCAGCTGTGGATTTGTATGTGCTTTGTGGACTACATGAAACCATGGTGTCATGTTTGTTAATGTGGCGTGTAGCTGTTGTTAGTCTGAAGAACTGAAGTCAGTCCCTCCAGTGTAGTCCGTGCTCCACCTACACTGCAGCGTCTCGGCTCGGTTCTCCTGGATCATGATGCAGAGCTGCAGGACCAGCTGAGGTGCAGACTCCAGGAAAGTCTCCAGCAGCCGCAGCATGTTGACGTCTGCGTACTCAAACATCATGGCCCAGTACCAGCGGCGCTGGTGCTCCTTCTGCCGACGCGACATGATGCCCAGGTACAGAGTCCTGATGTACCTGCAGGGGGTCCGAGGGAAGAGCGCTGAATAACAAAAACACTATACATTTTTTGAGCCTCTTTTGTTTGTATCCTCAGTGCCGTTTTTGGGTTTATTTTCTTTCTCACTAATTCTATTTTTTTTCTGCTTGTAACTTTTGTTTTAAAAAAATCCCTGATTCTACTACTCTCATTAATCCTTGATAAAATAATAATCTGATAGATTAACTTCACCTGATAAACAGCAATGCTAAATGGGTTTGAAACAATTAGTTAATTTATTGATTAGTCGATTGATAGATAATGAATTGGCTACTATTGATACTATTTTAATAATCAATCGTTTCAGTCATTTTTCCAACATTTGCTTTTCGTCATCATATATGATAATTACCTGAATATCTTTTGGTTTGGCATGTTTTTTGAATAAAAAAAGCATTTTTAATATCTTACCTCTATAATTTATAACCACTGGCTATAGCCAGGGGCAGTTTTCACTATTTTCAAGAAAACAATCAATATATTAATTAATAATAGCAACAGCCAATAGTTGTAGCCCTAATGCACACGGTACAATGACAGATGTCTAGATGATTATAAATTGACCCTAAACTATCAGAAATATCATGTTAATGCAACACTCTGAGCAACACAATTAAAAACCATGACCTATAGCCCTCATGAACTTGTAAAAAAAAACATATTTAGGTTGGTCTCATTGTTGATAAAACCTCTCCATGGCAAAAATCTGATCCATACATACTGAGTGAATTTCTAGATGTACAAAACTACAGTACATGTGGGTGGAACGTAGGCAGTGATTTCAATTAAAATACCTAAGGGCACTCAAGAGTTTGTGTGTGTGTGTGTGTGTGTGTGTGTGTGTGTGTGCCAGCGCGTCTATGTGTAAATGCACGTGTATGCAAATGTACTCTAACGAAATCCTCCTGCTTCGCTGTGAGTGCATTGCTACTATTACACGTTCATCTGTGTCATGGCATGTGTGCATGTGTTCCCTCATTATGCATGACTGCAAGGACAGGCTATTAAAGCTATCTGGTTTGAAACATTCAAGCTTAATTCACAAAACATAAATTATGCACCATCCATAGGAACATGCCGACATGTGCATGCACACCACTTTATGTTCACATCAGGTCTGGCTTAAGATCCTGGGCAGATGCTGGGATTAAGCTGGCACGTGGACTCATGGGAGTGGCACGGTGAGGATAGAGGAAAGTGGTCTGATGACACAGTAAGTTTTAACCTCTAGAAAACTGACTGTTAACAGGGTTGCCTGGTTGTGGACATATGCTGACAATTTCTAGAATTTTCACTGCAATGTTTTTTTTTCCCATCTCTTTTGCAGAGCTAACACACATGGGCTTGCTTTGCTGTGCCGTATGCTATTGAATTGAAAAGGGAACGTTATCCACCCTGACATCCTGTGTTTAGATGAACACTCTGTTGTAAGGGCCATCCCATTTATCCCAACCTAGCCTTACTATCCAATTCTTCAAATATGTTAATGCTTCAACAATAACAGCAAAATGCTGTTTGTCCTTGACTCAAGAAGAATGAAGGATAAATAGCCAGCACAATTTGTTTGGATTTTTTTAAATGTGTAGGAGGAAGCCCTTGCATTCAGCATTGAGCCACTTAGCGCTTATGTATTGTACCACATTCAGAAGATCTTCCAACCTTCCACCCTACCCCCACCATTCTCACTCCCATTCCTTCCTTTCCCTCTCTCCTTTTCCTCTTTTCTACTCCCCTCCCCCCATTTACACATTGTGTAAGTGCAACCTTTTTTTCTTCCTCCTTCTCCTTCCCCACCCCTACTTCACTCCACAGCCTCTCCATCTCTAAGCAATCTATCTCAATCAGGCCATACCATTTTCTCAGCTACAAACATCAACCCCCTCCTCTTCTTCATCTTCCTTCTCCTGCACCTCCGTTGGCTGCAGGTGGTAGAGTCCATTCTGCTGGCTGAGGGGGTGATTACTGGGTGGGGTGCATGGAGGTAGAGTCTACGTGTGTGTCTGTGAGTATGTGTTTGTAAGGGTTGATTTAACCCTACAACCATATAGAGACCAAAGCAGAGAAGCTGAGTAGCACAGCAGAATGTAAACACACTCACACACATAATCATCACTCTACTCTCCCTGCTGTTCACCCGGCCTGAAGCAAGTGGACACCATTAAGGAGTCTTCTTGGCAAGAGGGGGAGGGAATGAGAGTGAACACTGTCCTTGCATAGAGGGCTAGGAGGCTGGAGACAAGCTAGCACACACAAGGAGCCTGCAGTTGCAATACACAGTGTGTCTGTTTGTGTGTGTGTGTGTATATGTGTGTGCATAGAAGCAAAAGGGTCCATGTGTGTTTCTGTTTCTTCCCGGCAGTGCTTTTAGCACTACAATTAGCACCTACCCTTGACCAAGCGTGTGTGTGTGTGTGTGTGTGTGTGTGTGTGTGAGAGAGAGAGAGAGCGAGAGAGAGAGAGAGAGAGTGAGATAGAAAGGGAGATGTGTTGCCAGAAACACAGATGCTTTTCCTCTTTGTACTCTCCAGGCATGCTGACTCTCATGGGAAGGGCCATGACACTGTTTTTCCACTAGTCACACACACGCTGACACTGACACATGAGCACACACACACACACACACACACACACACACACACACACATGTGCATACACAAATGTGCACTCACAGCCCTGATTTCTTCGTTCTTCAACTAAAGTAAAGGACTCCGACTGAGACGTTGTCCATGGTGCTGAAGATACTTTCAGAACCATGGACAGCGTCACAGTCGTCCCATAAATACGCTGTGGATGTGTCTAATATTTTCTCTTTAGTTTTAATACCAGAGCTATGAAGTGTGAAAGTTACATTCTTCGAAAGTGGGATCACTGTCTCTCTGTCTGTCTTTCTGTGTCCCTCTCACTGCCTGACTGTCTCTCTTAATGTATGTCTGTTAGTCCCAGATAGTAACTGAAGTGCTGGGGAGGCCTTTCCCTTTTTTTCTCTGACTCTTCCTCTGCCTGTCAGTGTGAAGCGGGCTTAGCTTTCTTCTAGCTACATTGAGTGGACAAGCCAGTCTACCAACTTTAAGTGTGTGTGTAAGAAACACATTGTGTGAAAAGAGGAAGAATAAATGAAATTATTTTAATTACTAATTGAGCCTAATTTCCCACGGTTGTAGCTGTACCTTTTGTGTAGGCTACTGTCCGAATATTTTGATAAATTGTATGTTGATGCTTTGACCACATTGTTATTTAAAACTTTCATCCCAATAAAGTCACTGTGAATTACATTGGGAGATAGAGTGTGGTGACAGGTTAAGATCAAGTGTGTGTTGTTGTTTGTACCCCCCCCCCCCCTACCTCCACACTTGTCCCAGCTGGAGGATGTGTATGGTGGCCTGCCACAGCCAGATGGTGGCCAGCTGCAGGCGGTCCCTGCCGGGATAAAGGCATCCCAGAGCCACCGCGCCCCGCTTGGTCAGCCCCTCCACCTCTCCGAGCCCCCCACCGGTGTAGTCCTGCACGAACCAGCGGAAACTCAGAATCTGGACCAGCACAGACGGCACCAGCACGAAGAAGAGAGTGAGGCCGAACCAGAGGTAGTCCTGTCTCTGATAGTAGTCCATCGCCAGGCACAGGTCCGTGCCAACGTCCCAGAAGAAGACGAGGAGGGCGAGGATGATCCAGAGGCAGTCCAGCCACAGCTGCTCCCGGGGCGGGAGGTGAGTCTCCCGGATGCCGACCCCTCCGATAGGCTGGCCCCCGCCGAGCAGGGAGCCGAGGCAGGCTGAGCGGCAGCCCCAGTAGCAAGCGGAGGTGCGGCAGCACTGACAGATGTGGATCGCGGCAGAGTCCATCGGCTCCTCGCCGTCAACATCGTACAGCTGGGCGAAACCGCCGCTGTACCCCACACCGGCTTTGCCGCCGTCCGACTGCGCGGCCATGTTCCCCTTCCCGCTCCTGCCCTCCTGCGAAATGCACGACAACCGCACCGTTGTGCTTTCTCGTGGGGCGCGGATACCACGTCACTTCCCAGATACCTGCTGTCCCCTTCCCTCTTGCGCCGCGGCGACTGCTGTGTCTCTTTCCCGCTTACGGCGAGAGGAGCCATCAGCACCGGCGGCCGCGCGACGGCGGCTCCCCTACTTCCTCGTCCAGCAGAGACACAGCCACCGGGCACTGGCGAGCAGCAGCGGAATCCTTTCCTGTTCTAGTCCAGCAGCCCTGCATCATCCCGTCCCGCGCGCGGTCATCTAGGGCAACGGGAGGCTATGACGTAATGCATCTCCCGCTATTCTTAAGACGTAGAGTGTGGATGTCTGTGTGTGTGTGGACGCGCACCGGACACCAGACTAGTCTCTCAAACCGCGACTCGTGCTAATACAAGCCAACCGGAGGACCCCCAACTCGTGCCTTTCATGCCGACCGAACTCAGGGTGCAGGTACCCGGCATCCGCTGCAGCCTAGATCCGCTCCTGTCCGCAGCTCCAGCCCTCTGCAGCTCCAGCTTCCCCGCTCTTCACTTTCTCTCTTATACTCTTACTCCGCCCTCTACCGGATAACAACCTCAACGCCGAATTCACATCTGCACGCTGGCATGCGCACGTGCACGCGCATTCAAATAAAAGGGTTTTGCAATACTCTGTAGCCTATAGGAACCGGGTATTTTTTCCCCCCAAAGAAATCAGTCATTTTTCCTAGAGGAAGGAAAAATTAGATTCTCACTGTGTGGCATCCATTACTCCATCAATCATCATCCTTTCTTCTATCCATTCCCCTCTTTTCATATTCCCATCGATTTTTCTGCACTTTCCACCTTTCTCTTTCTCCCTCACACTCTTCATCCACCCACCCCATCATTCCCAACAGTGGGCTGACCGCCCTGTGTCTCCCGCTTTAGGAACGTGGGAAACTGGGATGGACACTGTGTGTGTGTGTGTGTGTGTGTGTGTGTGTGGGTGTGTGTGTGTGTGTGTGAGAGAAATGAGTAGGGACTGAGGGAGCTGGAAAGCTTAGAGGTTGTGGATAGAGAAGATGGATGGATTCAGGAATTAGAGGAGGGATGAAAGGAGTGATGTGAAGAGAAAGAGAAAAGATGAGTCAGGCTGAAGCTCTTCCAAAGCATGACAAGATTGACAGGAAGAGAGGATGACTGGAAGATTTAGGGAAGCCATTTTTGAGGGATGGAGCCACAAAAAAGAGATGAAGAGAGAAGGAAAGATGATTTACTTAGTAGTAAGGAAAGAAAAGAAAAGACTGATAAACAGCATGAAAAAGGGATGGAATTAGGAGATGTAAGGAGTAGAATCATTTAGGATGGAATAAATAAGGATTTTGTAGGAATGATGAATGATTGTGAGATCCCTCTTGTAAAAATGTATTCAGTGATGTCATTTAATGGAAGTAGAAATACATGCACGCACAGGCTACACCACAAACATGTGCATGCTCAGCCACCCTCTCACAAGCGTGCTTTCACACACACACACACACACTTCATTTATTTTTCCTAAACGCACACGCAAACTCAGAACTATGCAAGCACGCACTGCATATCTTCATGGCACACACTCTTGCTTCTCGTTCTCAGAAGCACGTTTCTATGCAAGCACTTGCACTTTCTCTCTATCTTTCTGTCCACTGGAGATTAGCCTCTCTGTTGTCATGACGACTGTGGCTGTGCGGCTGAAAGACAGGGACAAGGAGTCAATGGTGTATGTGTGTGTATGTGTGTGTGTTTGTTTGTGTGTGAGCAAGAGACAATTAGAGTGAGATCATTAACCCTTGAACTAATGATTAATTACACCAAACAGTTCAAGAATGCAGAGAAATCTAGCCTGCAGAGGCATGTGTATGGTAAGGTGTATCACAATGCTGTCCACAAATGACTATGTAGCTTTTCATGAATTAAAAAATGTGTCACATCTCTACTCCCAGTAACCAAATTGAAACTTTTCTCATGTTTTGTTGAAAGTATGAGGCTCAAAATGCCAAAAAAAGCTCTTGACAAACAGCATTGAAAGGAAAAACTTGTAGTATTATACAATTAATATATGAATATATTGTGTATGTGATAAAAAAACAACCTTTTTTTGTGAAGGTTGCAGCTGCAGTCTCTCCACTATACAATATTAATCCTAATAAATTATAAAAAAGCCTTAAGATCAAATACTTTCTGCGTGTTGATCATTTGAACGTGCTGTTCAAGACAAAAGGAGCAGCAGCTCCTGCACACCTCAAAATATCAGAACAATTATCTTGTTCTGAAACGAATAGAAGCAGACAGGCACAAGATGACAGTTTTAATCTGGCAGTGAAGGACTGTGAGGACAAAGCGAGATAAGAAGACCACAAATATGCAGAAAATGTGCCACAAGGGCTTTGTGGAAAAGTCCTGAGTTTCAGTTTATTAACGAACCCTACCAGCCTGTCATCTTACGGAGACTAATAATGGGAGATTAGAGAATTAGGGGAGCACTAACAATGATATAAAAAAATGTTGGCAAAAGAACCCTAAACACAAGGTTAACAGGAGCTTTATGGCTTATTCTGCTGAATGGAGATACTGCAGTTAAAGATAGTGTCATCACAGCAGGGAGGACAAGTGGAGAGGACAGATTACGTCCAACCTCTAAATAGAGTCTGACAGTGGTGGAGAAGGCCTTCAGAATCAGTAGTAATCCCACTTCGTGCAGGGTTTTTTTTGTGTTTTTTTTTCAAAAGTAAAAGTAAGTGGGGTTTTTGTGGCAATTTTCCTTCCATGTTTTTCCTTTCTTTATTATTTTTCTTCATCCTTCTCCATGCTACTTTCATCCCCACTTACACCACAGAAGTATTATCAGCTAAATGTAAAGCCCTGCACACACACAAAGGTGATTTCACTTATTTTGGCTGATTAGACCTCACACCAGACTGTGCTTAATTGACATCATTAATTGTTAATTGCACTTGCTATGGTGGGACTGATTGCATTTTATCATGAGCTTATTGATTCATGAAGAACAGACCTTGAGAATGTATGCCAAAACCTGAGGACGCAAACAGACTAAAGCTAATTCAACTAGAAATGGTTGTGACGCCATGTAAATGTGTTGGCAGTGTAAGAAATATCCTTTCAAGCTGTCAGAGCTGACTTAAAGTCGAAACCAGGGGGGCTGGGGGGCTTTGGTTGGTTTGGAGTTCATTTGAAGGCACACCAATGCAGATAGTGATAAGTGATCAGCAGAAGGTGAAGAACCTGAGATCTCAGTGATCTAACGAGTTGGTTTGGTGTTGATTTAGTTTTAGACCAAGAATAACTGCAGAGCTGAAAACTGTTTTTGACAAAGAAAATTCTGACTGTCCAATTCCATCTGCGCCCTGAAACAAACACTTCCTGTTCCAGGGTTTTGAGGTTGATTATGAGAAGAGCCGCTTAAGTGTTGAAGACTTTCTTGCTCCTTCGGTGAGGAGAATTAGGAATTAGATACTTAGAACTGAGGCTTGCTCTAAATTGAAGGACCTTTCATGGTTGGGTGCCAAATTCAATGTGTTGTGCAGCGCTGCAGCAGGTTTTGAATGAGTTGAAACACAAGGAACACTAAGGGTCCACAAAGGTCAGGAATTTAATATTCATAAAGAGCTACATAGGCTGAGTCTGGTGTGTTTCAAAGGCACATAAACCCAGTTACTGAGACGCAACAAACAAGACACTTGCTCCAGATGTTGTTGATCAGAGTGTGCTGCTGCCCCATTCAGTGAGGACAGAGACACAGCGGCTGAGCAGTGGGCTCGGTAAAGGCCGATATTACATTTTAAATGGCTTGTTATATTTCTGTAAAAGTCAAAACAAGGTGAACAAATTATATCTACTGATATTGCCTGAACATAAAAGCACAGAGTAGAACCCTGCCCATACACAGAGGCTCAGTCCTCACTCCCCCTCTCTCTCATGTCTGAGCTGTCCTATCCAACAAAGGCCTAAAACGCCAGACAAAATTATCTTTCAAAATAAAAAAGCATATTAGGACTTTTCTGTGTTGATGCAGCCACTAACCCACGGAGGCACTCCCTCCTGGCTTTGACTCATCACTCAGGTGTGGTGTTGGACCGACTCAGAGAGGTTAATGCCAAATATGCAGTACTTCAGATGTCTAAGACTCAGCGTGAGCAAGTAAGGAGTAGGAGGCTGTACACATGCATTACACCAGTCTCTGACATTTCCAGCGTACATCTATATGACATGTAATTTGTGTAATAGAAAAAAAAGAGGTGGGTGCAAGGAAGTTATATATAAACTGTCTGGAGAAATAATCTTAGTCTTTGTTGATGGAACATGAAAAATGTCAGATGCTGTGTCACTGACAGCAATTAGTCAGCAGTTCTAGTTTGGAGGAGTGAGACACGCTGCAGCAAACAGTTTGTGAAAGCGATGAATTGTTAGACTCCACAAGCTGCTGGGTTGTAAATATTTTGGCACTGCTGAGAAATAGTTGGTTCTTTTTGCCTACCCTAAAGGGACTTAATATCTTCTAGAGAAAACACTGTTCAAAAACTGCTCCAAGCAGCTCTACTGTAGTCCAGCCTTTATGTCCGTGACAAACATGCATCACTGTGTAACACACGTTATAATGCTCGCCTAGCTACTAGCATGGCACACACTCATGTTGTGCAACAGAGGAAACCATAGTAGGCTTCCTTTCACTCCTCAGTCACAAAGGTCCTTAAGTGAACTTTGTCACCACAGATAAAGCCGAGCACTTCGTGCTTTCATTTCCTTTCCTGTGACTGACGAAAAGGAAACTGGCTTCACAGAGGGACGTTGCTTGTGACAAACTGTTTTTGGCAGAGGACAGACTCGTGCACAATGGCAGAATCTTACTGTCTCTCCACAATGCATGAATGGGAGGTGAGTTAAAGGAAGAATTTGACATTTAGGGAAATACAAGTTTCCTTTCTTGCTGCAGTTTAGATGAGAAAACAAATATAACTCTCATGCTGTACCCTAAATATGAAGCAATACGGAAAGTAATTAGCTTGGCTAACATAAAGACTGAAGTAAGGCTAGCTGTTTCCTAAATTTCCCATCTTTGTGTTAAGCGTAGACAACCCAATGCTGGCTCTAGCTTAAAGTATATGGTGGCATACATTTTCTCATCTCTCAGCAAGGGGGAAGTAAAAAAATATCAACATATTCCTCCAAATTAAGCTGTTTCATCATTATCCCCTGCTTGTCATAAAAAACATGAACAAGCATCCAAACAAATTTATTTTATGTAGTTTCAATTGACATTGCCTAATTCTTGGACTGGCTGGTAGAACAGTGTTTGAATGCAGCAATGACGTTGAATCACTCTTAAAACGATTAATTGTATGCTTCTCAGTCCCCAGATTATGAACCGTCACTTCCTGTTTCAGAGAAGTCCAACCCCCTGACGCGTGACATCGACAGGGCTTCAGCCAATTGTATTGTGAGGATGCTGCAGGCCTGTGACGCCCAGATGTTTCAGGAAGAGACAGTAGCCACCTACCAGGTGTGCATTATTATCAAAGACAGTCAAAGAAATGTATTATGGAACCCATGTAACTTTTAGGCAAATCCCACCCAGAGCAGGCCGAGTGGTTGAGGTTAGGATAAGGTCATGGACGCCTGGCCAATAATAGCGTGTGAATGCCATTGAATGGCGGGTCTTGCCTGAAAGGCGTGGTTTCCATAATGACGCACCAGGTACAGGTGTATGATAAACAATGAGTGACCTGTTACAAAACTTCACTCAGAAAATTTTCTTTTATGGAAGTGATTCATTTAAATTGTCATTTTTAGAGGCTCTTGAGTAAACAAGTGGTGGAAACACTGATGGAGGTTGCTAAGAAGGTGGAGTGCATTCTCAAGGTATGTGCTGTCTGAATGTCTGACTGTCTGACTGTCTGACTGTCTGACTGTCTGACGGTCTGACTGTCTGACTGTCTGACGGTCTGACTGTCTGACTGTCTGACTGTCTGACTGTCTGACTGTCTGACTGTCTGACGGTCTGACTGTCTGACTGTCTGACTGTCTGACTGTCTGACTGTCTGACGGTCTGACGGTCTGACGGTCTGACTGTCTGACTGTCTGACTGTCTGACGGTCTGACGGTCTGACGGTCTGACGGTCTGACTTTCTGACTGTCTGACGGTCTGACGGTCTGACTGTCTGACGGTCTGACGGTCTGACTGTCTGACTGTCTGACGGTCTGACTGTCTGACGGTCTGACTGTCTGACTGTCTGACGGTCTGTATATCTGTGGCCCAGTAAGGGACGTTGTTAAAGCCTGTCTTCTGTTTCTCTCACAGGATCCTCGGGACAGCGTTGTTGTGTTGAGTGGTTGTGGAACTTCTGGTCGGCTGGCTTTCCTCATCACGGTAAAAGCTGTCCTGAAACCTGATTTAGTCCACTCCACATCAGGAAGCAATGAATGAAAAGTAAAGACTGTCTGTGTTGTGTGTTTGTGTTGTTAGTCAACTTTTAACAGAGTGCTGAGGGAGTTAAACCAGAGTTCGGTTTATTCTTACATCATTGCAGGAGGAGACAGGTATGCTGGGGGTTTGTCACGTTGAACATGCTTCAAACATACATGTAACTTTCTAACGCACTCTTCCACTTAAAAAAAACAAACCAGACCAAATAAAGCTGTAGCAGCAAAACTCCTGAGTGTAGGTAAACAAAGACATGTTTTATGGCTCATGAATTTCATTTTAAGAGGAAGAATCTTTTCTTTTTTAATACAGACTTTTTTGATATGTTAAGTCTTTCTCTAATTTTTCGCAGGGCTCTGTTATCCTCTCAAGAAGCGCCTGAAGATGACCCCAAACAGGGCATGCTCAGTCTAAAGAAGGTACATAGGGACATTGCGTTTGCGTCTGCGTGAAGATGTTTTTTAAAGCAAGACATGCATTTGACCACTCCCATGTTTTTGGTGCCCCGCAGGTCTGTGAGGGAAAGAAGCGGGTCTTGTTCATTGGTATTTCCTGTGGACTCTCTGTAAGCCCCTCTAATTGGCCAGAATCTGAATTCATTGTTGGGACAGAATGTAAATGTATGAGTCAGGAACCTTGTAAGTGGAACATGCATATAACTTAAGCTAGTTTGTGTACGTTTGATTTTTGTCTGCGCAGGCTCCATTTGTGGCGGGTCAGCTGGACCTCTGCCTGCAGCACCCTGAGGTCTACACTCCCGTACTGGTTGGCTTCAATCCTACACATCAGGCCAGGTGATTGATTGTGTGTACTTCACACTTCAACATATTCCTTCAACATTATGAGCTTGGCAAATCTGGGATTATTTTCTGTGAAATGTCCATTCTGATGTAAAAATAAAGCTTATTTAACATCCCAAATAACAACGTGTAGGGATAAGTCCATTCCAGGCTGCAGTTTCACATTTCGCAGTGTGGTGCAAAGGATGCAGGAGCTTACCAAAAGTCAAAAAGCCTTCATCATCAACCCAGCGGTTGGGGTAAGAACCCCTACTTGTACTCTTGTGTGATTCAGGAGAGCAGTGTGTCTCTACTTTGGCCAGTGACTGTGTGTGAATGTGCTCAGCCAGAGGCCATCAGTGGCTCCTCCAGGATGAAAGGAGGCAGCGCCACTAAGATTCTCCTGGAGGTTATCCTGTCTGCTGCTCATGCTGCCACCTTCACAAGCACACCCATCACTTACAAGTGAGGCTTGCTAAATGATCTCAGGCTTTGTCTGCAGTTATCTGAATATCTTGGTGTTGATGTATTGTACATTTGTACACATTTGGACAGTATATGCTGACTACAGAGTCTCTAAGATTATACTGAAACTCCATCTTACACACTTTTGGTCTTCTAGTCTCAACTCTGTTCCAGGGCTGCTCGATTTATAAAAAAAAAAAATCATAATTACAATTACTTTGGTAAATGTCCCCTATTATTTAACACGATAACTTGTAGACTTTTGGATAGATGTTTGTTTTTCAGAAATTAAAAATCAGTAAAAGAGTTAGACAGAATCAACAGTGAAAACACCTTGAACTGTGAAATTACCTTTACTGCTTCTCCCTTGTGCAAAATAACAGTTTTTCTCGATTACATTGTTTTTTGTGATCAAAATCTGACGAACAGCACAGCCCTAGTCTGCACCCAAGAGTTAAACATGCAGTTGTTAGCTCCTTTGTGTTTCTTTCCAACAGGGGGATCCTGCAGTACATGAGAGCATACGAGAAAACTCTGGATGTCACTTTTGCTCAGAAAGAGGGGATAAGTGCTCTGTTGGAGGCAGCTGGAAGGAGGTAAAACATCCTGTCTTACACCTTTCACTGTAACCTTGGATTTTATTTAACAAGGCAAACAGACTGATTCAGAGCAGCATCCTGGCTCTCTCACAGCAAGCTGCCAGTTTGCTGGTGGATCATCAAAACATCTCACAAAACATTGAAATAAAGAAATAGTTAAAACACTCAAAACCCAGTAAAGTTTATTTGTTGCAAGGTGGGAAAGCATCAAATCTCTCCTTAGACTAATGATATCCACTGGTGGAGAAAATGACCATGCTGGCAGCACACACAGATCCAATCTAAACCTTTCATCTCATGACAGTTTTTTTCCCAATTGCTGAAACACAATTTTGCAGACTAGGCTGGTTTTATCAAAATACTTAACACAATTCACAAAACCACACACCCCAACTGCAAAATACCTCAGATATCCTGCAAAATGAAGCACCGAAACCAAAACTGCATGTATAGCGTCCAAATGGCACACACTTCATTCATTTTACCAGATTTTTACTACCCACTGTTGGAAATTATGAAAAGCAATCTCATCTTTAGTATGCTTTGCCATAACACTGAGACAGTTCAAATTATAGAAAAATCTATTCTGCAAAGACTTTACCTATTTGGAACCCCACTATCTGCTACTCTGTGTTCAGTTTGCAGTGTGGTAGGCGTGTGTGTTACCTGGGCTGGGGCTCCCTGGCCACCCTGGGCCTCATTGACGCCAGCGAGTGTATCCCTACATTTGGAGCAGGTGAGGGGTGTGTGATGGATGCACTCATTAGTAACAAACAACACGGCTACATTTGCACCTGAATGAACACTTTTTCTTGGAGATTGTACTGTGCAACATCACGCATGAAAGTGTGAATACACCAAAAGTGTGTATGTGTGTGTGTGTGTGTCTAGACTACGAAGATGTTCGGGGCTTCATCAGCGGAGGATACAGAGAGCTAAACAACAATGAGGGTCCCCTGGTATGTGAAAGGGAACAATGGATTAACATCTGTTTAAACAAAAGAGAAAATTAGAATGAATGAACAAGTTAATATTGTTGACAAAGTACGGTGCCACTGTCCAGGGGATTGAACCATTTTCTGAACTACACTCGTGCTGTCAGTACATACAGACTCCAAGTCTGAGAAGTCCTTAAAAGGCCTCACAAAATATTTATATGACTGAAATCCAGTAAAATCCAATTAAGTGGAATCCGGCTCTTATTTTGCAGCGTGTAATGACACATCTGTCTCTGTTGGTCTGCCTTGTAGATGAACCCAGAGCAGGATTAACATGAAAGACATCCTGTACCTGCTTTACGAAACTCAGTAGGACTGGTCTGTTTTCAATTAGTCTGCTCAAATCTTTTGATTACACTGCTGGGTGGTCTTCATTCGATTCAGTCGAGGGCTACTACTTGAACTTGCAAATGCTATTTATATCCCCTTTGTGGATTGAGATTTTCATTTTTAAATGTATTATTAATATTGACTGTTTTAAAAGTTATAGTGTGTGCGATTCAGTCGATTTGACAACACTTGTGGTTATGCTGAGAACTTAACAATACAACTCCCAGAGTTCAGTTTGGATGTGTCATTTCCTGTGAATCCATTGTGCATGTGCACACTATTTTAGCACAATGACTCCGCCACTGACGACTTAAATTAAGGAAACAAATGATGCCAGCCATGAAAAGCTTTAAAAAGTTGGTTTAATATCAACATCTTTATAATTTTATGCCCTATTGTTAACATTATTAACATTAATACTCATGACTCATGAAGCAAGAATCAAAGATAACGTTTTGTAATTCAACACAAGAAGTAACAACTGCTACAAAAACTATTGTACATGTTTCAAAAATACATGGTGTATACTTTTAAGGAGATTTTTGGACATATAACGTTTTCACTCTCCTGTAGGGTCCAGACTTTAGCATAGCACATGAGGACTTTGTGCATCTAGTTCTGCCCTTTCTCAATGACCAGGACATCGTTCTCCTTCTCTACACACACTCCGGTGAGATATCTTTCTCCTGTTTGGACTCTGTCCCAAATCAACACGTGGGTCTTGACGGCTCCTCTCCACAGACGATGTCAGTGAAGTGGCGAAGTTGGCACGCAGAGTGAGAGAAAAGACGTCCAACCTCCACGCTGTTTATCATCGGGTTGATGGAGACACTTCAGCTGCTGCACAACAAGTACATATCTGTCTATCCCTCTGTCTCTCTGTCTGGCTGTCTGTCCATTCATCCATCTGAGGAAGTCTGCATGGTTTTTTTGCAGGAGGAAATCGATAAGCTGTGTTTATCCTCATTAAAAATCCCTTGGTCATCACCTGCTTCAGGGATCTTAGCACACCTGGTACAACACACACACACACACACACACACACACACACACACACATATCTGGTGACTCATTGGAGCATGATAAACAACCTGTTTTTCCTCATTTACTCTATTTTCTTTGTCCCCCACCCTCCTTTAAGAGTGTGGGGGACAATCAATTTTCAGTTTTTCTTATTCCTCGTGTTCTATGGGTCTTATTTTAGATGACAGGTTATTATTTTTGCATGCATTGTTTCCTTTCTGTCGAGATTATGTAAATGCAGAGAAGAAGAAAAAATCAATTCAGCCTCTCTCTCAGCAGTGGGAGCTGTCCACTAAGCTGCTGCTGAACGCCGTGAGCACCGGCGCTCACGTCTTAAAGGGGAAGATTTACCAGAACTACATGATCGACGTGCAGGTCACCAACAGCAAACTCTACTGCAGAGCCACACGTTTACTCCAGGTATGTTCAGTGACACCATTCATAGGCGAGCAACATGATTTAAACCTGACAATTCCACCAAAATAAAATGCTGTTGGGGACCCTTTTGCCTCTGTCTTCCCATCTAGGACAGTGTACACACAGCACAAAAACGTTGACAGCCTAATTACATATTTTGCAAAAAGAGCTCCTATCATGAAAACTGTCAAATCCCTGGTTTCCACTGGTGTGTCTGTTTGTGGTAATGTGATGACACACAGCATCATATTGTGCTCTCATGGTGCGTTTCCCTAAATAAACTGAAACAATTCAGGTTTTAGATTTCCACATTGACCCAGGTTCCCTCCCAAAGATAGAGCCACAAGATTATGTAATAATGCAGGACACGTCTCAATTAATATTGCTTTTTTCGTGGTGCAAAAACTGTAATCCCAGACAGTGGTGCTAAATTAGAGCTGTCTCCTTCCAGAATCTGTCTGGCTGTCCTGAGTCCCAATGTGAGGAAGCTCTCCTGAAGACCATCTACCGTGTGGACAAGCTGACGGCAGACATTACACCCTCCGACATCTCCACACATACTCGCACTGCCAGAAACAGGACCAAGGTGAGGAGACTGTGGGGTGCATAAAGAGCAGCAGGACTGTATGGATGGTGGCTGGATGTTTCATCTGTTTTCTCTGTGTGTGAAGGTGGTCCCTCTGGCTTTGGTCTGTTTGCTGACCGGTTGCTCTCTCACGGAAGCAGAGACTCATTTGGAGCAACAGCCAATCGTAAGGGAAGCTGTAGAGGCGTGCCTGTCATAGTTGACATGGCATGATGTCATCGTCATGTCCCTACACAAATACTCTCATTCATGTATTCAATCAATCCTCTATTTCCCCTCCACAGAGAGGTGAAAGGTCAGCAGATAAACTGTATTTAGTGTTATTATAAAAGTTAAGTCAACGGTCACGCTTTGTTGGTTCTTGCTTTGATTATGAGCTAACATTGACCATGCTGAATATAGTTTGGATTTTGTCACCTGCACAATGCAACACAATGTTATAACACTAAGGGGCAGACTTGGCACCTCAACACAAGCATTGTAACCTGCAAATGTGCTGTCAGTTTCTACTGTTCTTAGAAGAGACAGTGTTTTGAAAATAGAATGTTAGAGTTAAAGATGTAAGAATATTTTTGTGCGCAATAAAATCAGGAAAACATAGTAATAAATATCCAATTTCATGCACCTCTTCAGTGATCAGCAAACTGTCTTCCTGATTGGTTATATAATAATCAGACAAATACAGTGCATTACATAACTGAATTATGTTACAAACTGTTATGTTCACTGACCGTTTCACCCGGTGTGCTGTGACAGTTTTCTGCAAGTGCAGACCATGTTGGTCCATGTGATGTAAATTAGCCCCAATCCCTCTGTGGCTCAACACACACACACACACACACACACACACACACACACACACACACACACACACACAGGTACTGGATTAGCATGACGTGTGTATTAATCTTGAGAGCAGCTGTGGAAACCTTTAGAGCAGAGCCAAATGCGCTAGGGAAGAGCATAGAGTACACATTAGATCTGGAAGTATGAGCTCATCATTCTTAGGACTGCCACTGACAGTCAGTGCAGTACACTGCTCTGGAATTCACTTAACATGGAGCATGCAGGGCTCCAATTAGAAAAGAAAACACAAGAATCACCTTTTGTTTTTTTAATTTATTCATTGTGTTTGTATATTTATTTGCTCTAGGTACATGATGTTTACTTGGTGATGTCACAGACTGACTGACTGACAGCCAAACAGACCAATAACAGCATAGGCACACACACCCTCTGTGTACCACAAACAGGAGGATTTTGTAAAATTGTGCAATGAGAGATGCACGTTTTGCCTCGTTCAAACTGTCCTGAACACACACAGAATATCTCCGCTTTAAACCTGGAGCCCAGCTCACTCACCTAGGGTTAAACGAGAGAAGTTAAAGGAGAGAAGTTAAAGGAGAGATAATTCTCCTTAGGGGCTATTAAAAGGTATATCTTCCAGCATTTTATAGAGAAGCTTTGATCCAATCCAGTCTCCTTAACAGGCTCTCTGATTCTGCTGAAGAGCCACTAACAGAGGGAGGGTGTCAGGAAACAAAAGACAGACACTTAACCATGATCTCCCCCTCCGTGTCTGTTGATCTACCTTCGTATAACCATGGATACAGTAAGGCATCAGTAACAAGCTTCAGGCTGTTGTTCCACACGGCTGGTTAAGATAACCGCACACTAAGAAACACTCTTATATTCAGACTCAGATTTGCTCAGTGTGCTTTGTTGCGAATATTTTGTAACTGGGAAAGAAAATTCATGCAAAATAAATTATCACAGTAATTGGACTACATATAATATAAGGAGGTACAGTTTACACTTTAGCGTGTTTAAAGGGAAACACATTATGAATGTCAAAAATTCAAATCGTATACATTAAAGCTACTGAAATACTGTTTGTGATATTGAATAAAATCTGTCATTTTTTAAATGGACAGTAATCCAAAAGAAAATTAAAAGTATAGCTTAAGCACCAGGCTAGCTGTTTCCTTCTGCTCCCAGTCTTTGTGCTAAGCTAAGCTAAGCTAAGCAGCTCTTGGCTTTAGCTTCATATTTAGCATACAGACACAAGTGGTACTGATCCGCTCGTCTAACTCTCAGCAAAACATTTTCCCAAAATGTCAAACTATTCCTTTACATCACAGAAGGTTATAAGATTAAAACAGAGGGCTTTTTCACAGACCACAGATTTAAGGAGCTAGTTAAGTAATAGCTGGGAGAAGACCTTCCAAACCCCTGAGAATAAAGACTTAAGATAAGATGAGCCCAAGTAAAATAGACGAAGAGTTACACTGATTCACCCACGAAGTATCAATACACTGGGTCTGTCACACTATAGAAACAGGCAATAAATAGATCATATATCTCCGAGGTACTTGGTAAAGTATTGGCTACATGATTCAATAAATCATTACACCTGTGGTCCACTACACAAAATAGCAAGTTTACATAATACACCCACGGGTGTCAAACAATTCAAAAAATATAACTTATTCAGACACATACAGAATTAGACATATCCCTTCGTACATCCAAATTAACTTACAAAATATGCATATATATTTCATGTAATTAAATAGGATAATGTGGAGGTTTCAAGTTTCAATATTCTACATCGGATCTGGAGTGATAAAGTGCTTTAAGTGTTTGAGTTTCTGTTTGCAGTTTTTTTTGTTGCCTACATAACTCTATCCATGGAGTCACTGACCGAGCAAGGATTTATGGGAGTCTGTGACCATAAGTCTGGTGTCCGTGTGAGTTAAAAGTCAATTCAACTCAACGTCACACTCTTTGGGTTTGGACCGTTTAACCCTACCCGGCGAGCGGCTCCTCCTCTGGCCCGTCCATACACCACCGCACACACAAGCAGCCCTTTTGGGTACTTCTGTGGAGTTGACAAGATTATTGGGTGACTCTGTGTCAATGTCCTCCAAAGAGCCGGGCTGGGACTCCACAGAGGTCCTGGTGAACTGATGGAAGAGAACGCCGTTCTCCCTTTTGTCCACCTCTCCATCCTCCTCCTCGTCTACAGTATCATTGGCCTCAGCTCCACCTTCTCCGCCCTCTGTCCCCTCCTCGTCTTCTGTGGCTCCGGCCCCCTCGTGTCCGGATTCGGCCACGCTGGTGTCACTTGGACGCTTGCTGTCGGTATTTGATTCTTCGGCGTGGGACTCGTCACCCTCGGTCACAACCACCCCCTGGCCCTGAGGGACAAACGAGGCAAAAGGACATTGACTCTGTGTCGTTGTTTCTATCTAAACTGGGTAGTACTAAGGCAGCTACGTGTTAATAATTACAGCTACACGTTGGTTGTCCAGCAGGAGTAGACTGCAATGCAAAGACTGACAACAACAGTAGTCGTCCATTAGTGGAAGCGTTGTGGAACAGAACATTTGTTCAGTGCATGTAATTGGATAGCGAGATTATCTTTTCCCACAGGGTTAGAATTAGTGGTTAGGCTGCAGTAGGTCAGATTCCTTTTATAACGTGCAGTAGAGTTGAACTCCATGGCCATGTTCAGGTACTCAGGGATAAAAAATGGGTGGTGCTCAATTTGGTATGCATAACTAGAATGTCAGCTAAAAGAAACGGAAAGACTGAAAAATAGTTGCGCGTGAGACATAGAGCTAAAAAATACCTGAAAGTAGCCAGCTAACTTGAATGGGGATTAAATGATTTCATTCTGCAGCTCTTCTAGACTTTTCACATGTTATTGGACCGAATGGATAAAATTCTGATAGTGTAATAAGTTATTTTGAGGGGGTTGTCTCGCTCAAAAATCCACTGATTTAGAGCTGTCTCTTTTGCCATGTCTATAAGTAAAAAGTCTTTTTGGACCTGTTATAGTATCAGTTATTCATTATCTGTCTTCACACCAGATGCAAATGCTTCACAGATGGAATTTGTTTAATTTCTTTCTTTAATGTCACTATATTCATTTCAATTTTATTTATATAGCACCAAATCACAACAACAGTTGTCTCATAAAAGACCGTTCTCTGCAATGTTAATTACAGAAACCCAAAAATTATCTGATATATATATACATATATATATATATATATATATATATATATATATATATATATATATATATATATATATATATATATATATATATATATATATATATATATATATATATATATATATATATATATATATATATATATATATATATATATATATATATATATCTGATAAGAACTGCTTTATGTGTTTAAATGTTAGTATGGAGGTTAAAAAAGGGGTTTAACTAAAGGGCTTCTGGAAATCAATGTGTGTTCTAAACTATGGCTATATACTGACAGTTTGGGTAATACTTTTCTAATTGAATACATTTCTTTTTAATTTATTCATCCTACCTTTAATGAGGTTCTTTCCTCCTCTGATGCCTCATATCCTGGCTCCTCACTCTCTCCTTCCTTTTCATCTTCATGTGACTCCCCCTCTCCGGAAGCATCGTCCCCTTCATCTTCATCCTCTGCCGAAGCGCTGACGTTACCCTCCACAAACTCTTCTTCATTTTTTGCCGCGCTGTTATCCTCCGTTTCCCCAGAATCCTCATCTTCTCCGCTTTCCTTGCCTGTCGTTTCTTCTTGTTCTTTCTTTCCTTCATCTTCTCCTTCCTTTCCTTCATCTTCTTCCTCAAATTCAGACACCTCAATGTCTTCCACCTCGGCCTCCTCCTCCTCACCCTCGCCCTTTTCAGTGGTTTCTCCTTCACCTGCTGTTACCTCTTTTACCGTCTCCTTGTCACTCTCGACCTCCTCCTCTTCCTCCTCATCCTCCTCTTTCTCGGTTCCTGTCTCTCCATCCTCTTTGTTCTCCCCCTGTTCCTCCCCTGTTCTCTCTTCATCATCTCCTGTCTCATCCTCAGCTGCGTTGTCGCGGGTTTCCTCAGCAGCCTCTTCTTCTGCTGTTTCCTCCTCTCCATCTTCTGCTTTGTCGCTCTCCTCCTCATTTCTGGCACACTGGCATTGACATTCTGCCTCTTCCTCTTCATTTCCTGATGTCTCCTCTTCGCCAGGTTCCTCTCCAGCTGTTTCTTTCTCTTCCTGATCCTCACCACCTGCAATACTTTCCTCCTGTTCAGCTTCTTCCTCCTCCTCCTCATCATCTCCTGCCTCACCCCCATCGTTCCCTGTTTCCTCATCTTCCTCTGGAATTGTCTCCTCTAAAACAACTTTAGCTTTAATATCCTCTTTAGTTTCCTCCTCCTCCTCTTCCTCCTGCACCACCTCTAAATTCCTTCCCTCGCTATCGCAATCAATTTCCATCTCTGCAGATTGCAGCACGACTGCAGGCGCAGGGGTTTTCTTCAGCTGCAGAATCTTAAGGAGGTCAAACTCCATCATCACCGGTGCTTTGGCTGCAAGCGGGTTAGCTTGGAGAGGCCGGGCGGCCATTTTCTTGCGAACACAAGCATCACAGGGACAGTACTCGTCATCGCTTCGCTGGTCGCTGAACTCAGCCGTCATGTCTTCATCGCTCAGGCAATCAGCGGTTTTTACTGACTTTTTCTTCATGACCTGAAACATAAATCAAATTGTATTCTTCTGCCTTTGAAGTGGCAGCATCTTACATATGTTGTAAAGAGGATTTGGTGAAATTACCTTCAATATTTGACGCCTCTTCTCTGTTACGGTGGACTCCCTGGAGAGGTCCGGTCTTTGCGGCGGCCGGGGAAACTTCCCCCCTCTGCCGGCGCGACTCTGAATCTTCCTCACCTCACGCTCGACGCTGCTCTGGATGCGTCTGCTCACCTCTTCCCTCAGCTCGCCGATCATGGTGTCCAGCATGAGGTTGTCGTCCAGGTCCCAACGAACTTTAAACTCCGCCATGGCGTTAATGTAGTGGTCCATGAACTGTTTCTCCAGCTTCTTCAGAAGGTTCAGGACCCACACCGGATCAGGGTCTTGGGATAGTCGTTTTGACAATGGTGCTCGCAGGACTGTCGGGGGTGTGCCTGAGCTGCCTGAGTCCTCCGCCGTCTCTTGTTCGTTATCCGTGGGGGATTTGGAGCTGTTGTTGGCAGAGCTCTTTTCCAATGACAAGGGATTCTCAGAGACTTTTGGGCTGTCCAGAATTGGAGGGACTGTACTCTGAACCTCTTCATCTGCAACCTCTGTCTCCTCTGGTTCTGCCTCAGTTTCCTTGTGTTCTGCCTCTGCATTTCCTTTCTCTTCCTCTTCTACAACCTTCTCCGCTCCCCCTTCTTCTCCCTCATGTAAAGAGGACTCTTTTGTTTTGTTTTGATTTGTTTCATCTCCACCTTGAGTTCCATTCTCCTTCCCTGATCCGCCAGAGCCACTGCTCATTCCCACCCCGGATGAGGACCTCGGTGGAGTCACCTGCTCCGTGCCAACGTCCTTGGTCTCCTTGGTCGCAATGTCTCTGGTTACAGTGAGCCAGAGAGACTGAAGGATGGCCATAATGTCCTCATACTGCTGGTTGCGGTCCTTCTCTTGGTCAAAGCCAGGGGTCCCTTTAGGCTCAATGAGCTGGAGCTGGGCCAAACAGTCCAGAAACCCCCTGGCGGATGTGCTCAGTCTACGACCATAAACTGGAGACACCTACAAGTGACAGCAGAGAAGACAGATTACGTTTATTCATTCATTCGACTGTATAGCCTGGTAAATTAGGGCTTCTAAAAAAGCTGTACAAGAGTGAACGCATTTTTTCAGCTGTTTCTCTACTTCCTTTAGGGTTCTTAAATGATTCAAAAACAACAAAAATGTCAAATATTCTCTTCTTTTTTTTTTTAGACACTTCACTAATTAATTGATTATTTGATAAAAATTCACATTAAACATATTGCAAATAGCTGTAAGATGCAGCCTGAATAGTTTCAGTTTAAAGACTCAGAAATGAAGCAAGAAATGAAGAGAACTGAAGAAATTAAGCCTGAACCTTAACTGCATTTTTTGCTCATTCCGTGTTATACAACCACATTAACATAAAGTCATTAGCTTACCTCAGGCATGCTGTGACATCGACCCGGAGAGGAGCTCAGAAGAACTTTCATCACTGCAACTGAAGAATGCCAACTTTTGGGTAGAGTCCCCGCAGCATCACCACCACCTGGAGCTGAATCTGGACTCTTCTCCTCCTCTGCTGCATCAAATTCAGCCTCCTCCTCTTTCTGTTCTTCCTTGTTTGCCTCAACACCCTCCTTCTTGTCTTCCACTTTCCCCTCTTCCAGATTTCCCTCCTCCTTTGCTTCTTCTTCTCCGGGTTTCTCTTCCTCCACCTTCTCCTGCTCCTCCTCATTCAGCCCATCACCAAGTGCGAGCATGCAGCTGTTAGCGGGAATGCTCCGCAGCCAGTCACTGACAACCTCATTGGGGGAAGCGTTGGGCAGACAGGCAGGTGACAGTTCCAGTTCCTCCTGATCTGTCTGGTTCCTGCTCCTCTGAGACCTTTTACTCCTGGACTTGTCACTGGTTTTACTGGCCATGGACTGTTGGCTGTTTGAACGTGCAGCAGCAGCAGCAGCCATGGTTTCCTTTAGCATATCAGCAGCAGACGTAGAGTGATGCAGAGTGCTCCCACTAAATGTCTCCACTTTGCTGCTTGGTCCGGTGCTGGATTTGGCCTTACTCTGCTTTGAGGCTTTCATCTTGGAGTCTGAGTGAGTTGAAACTGCTGAATCAGGCCTGAGGCTACAGGGACTCTTGGATTGGACACCTGCCGCCTTATTGTCTGCATTATCTTCTTCCCATTCGGCCTTACTAGCTGGTCTACTGATGGCCTGAATTGCAGCGGCATTATCTCCTGAATCTCGAGCTACATTGGTATTTTCAGCGCTGGCACTTGCAGGGGATTTACTCCGACCTTTAGCACTTGCTGCTAACATTGCAGATGATGTCCTGTTGTCATTGGCATACATTTTGCTAGCTTTTGTCGTTGAAGCTGACTTCAAACTTGCCGTTTCAGGGTCATTTCCTGCTTTGGTTGGGCTGGCACTAGTGTGTTGCTTTGACTTACTGTCAAGCGTTTGAGGTGCTTTGTTGCCACAGCTACAGGAAGATTTGTTAGACTTGCTGCTTTTTGACAATGAGCTGGCTCCTCTCTCTGTTGTTTGCTTGCCACCTTCTTCACCTTTATCCCTGCTCCCCCCTGTTGTTTTAAAAGTAGGGATATGATTGTGAGCGCTTTTACTGCTGGACTTTTGAGATGTGATGGACCCCGTTTCCTCCCTTTCTTCCTTCAAGGCGGACTGTTCTGAGCTTTTGGGGACATCGGGAGTTACTGTCTTCACTCTGCCCTTTTTTTCAGTATTTGTGTGAAAAGAAACACAGGACTTGCCACTGTCTGAGTCGGCTATTTCCTGGTCTTCTGGCAACCCAAGAGAGACTGAGCCTGATGAGTTTCGACTCAGTGGCTGCTCAGTGCCTCCTGATTCTCTACTGTGCCTTCTGCTTGAGGACGACAGGATGCTGTCCTGCTCAGAAGCCTCCTTATCTTCAAGCTCCTCAGGATCTTCCTTTTTCTCCCCCTCTTTTTCTTCCTTTGACTTTTCAAGTGCTGAAGCTGCTCCACAGCCATATTTTGATCTGCCAGATCTGCTAGATCTGCTGGGGGATGCAGCTTTGGGTGAGTGGGTCAGTGGGGAACATGACCCCCTGGGTAAGAGCGTTTGTCCGTGAGATGTACTTTTTGTTGAATTTTCTTCCACATTTTCATCTGCATCTGCTCTTTTAATGACAGCAAAATCCGCTGATCTCTTATGGCGAGACTTATGTGATGAAGTTGAAACACTAGATTTCTCTGATTTAGCAGATGCAGCACTTTGTGCTCTCTCTGTTTTCTCATTTTCATCTTCATCAACCCCCTCTGGTGGTTGAAAGGTGACAACATTTGGACTTGGTGACACAAGTTTGAGATTCTTACTAGACTTCTGAGAAGTATGGGACTTTATAGAAGATTTTGACTTGACAGACAGGGCACTGGCCACCCGCTCTTGATTTTCATTATGCTCCTCTTTTCCATTTATCTCAATAGAAGGCATATCGGCTTCATTTGGATTTGGAGATGCTGTTGTTTGATTTGACTTCTGGGACTTGGAGGATTTTGCAGAGATGTGTGATTTACTAGACATGGTGCTGGGTGTTCTGTCCTCAATGTTGTCTACCTGTGTCTTTGCTGTGTCTTTGGCTGATTTAGCAGATATTACACTTTCAGGCTGTTCATCTTCTCCCTGCTCATTTTCCTTTTCCTTGGAGCTTGGAGATGCAGCGGTTTCATTGTCATTTTTGTGGAAAATTTTAGATTTGACTAATCTGCATGATGCTTGACTCGCTGCCCTTTCTTCTCCATCTTCTCCAGCTTTGATGGACTTGTGGGATTTATTAGATTTGGCAGAAAGATTAGATTTGCCTGACATGGCACTCGCTGCTCTCTCCTCTGACTCCATTTCTTCTTCCTGTTCTGTTGCTTCGATAACGGGGACATCAGCTTGAAATACTGCTCTTGCACAGTGAATGCAAATAGACCTGTGAGATGTGCCGGACTTTGCTGACACATAAGATTTAGCTGATTTAGCAGACATGACACTATCTGATCTTTCTGCTTCACCAGGCGTATCAGATAGGGCACTGGAAGTTCTTTTGTTTGTGTCATCGTCCTCCACAGCTGTATTGTCAGGTGGTGAGGCAACCTTAGTTCCTTTCTTGACCGAAGCACTGGTCTCCGCTGAGGCACCAGATTTGGCTGACAAGGAGCTAAGTGCTCTTTCTTCAGTGTTCGCTTCTTTTGCCTCCTCTGTTGTCTTTATGTCAGGCTCGCCAGCGGTGCAGCTGTAGTTGGACTTGTGTGACCTGCCGGACTTGTTGGACTGAGCCGATATTGCACTGGGGCTTCTGTCCTTTTGTTCTGTGCCACAAGGACTGTCATTATAGCCAGATTTGCATGATCTATTGGACCTGTGGCTTGTGGCTGAGGTTGCACTCAAAGCCCTTTCTTCCTCTTTTCCTGCTTCCTCAGGATGGGACATTCTTGACATGGCACTAGATGCTCTGTGCTCCTGGATGTTTGATATTGCAGAGCAGCGGCCATTGTTGGTGAGGTTGTTCTTGTTGGATTTTGTGGACCCAACTGAATTTTCCGAGCCATCATCATCACTGCCATTATTTGCATTCTCTTGGCTGGAAAGAGGTGTGGCCTGCATTGGAGAGGCTCGGTGGGAATGCATGGACCTCTGTGATGCTCTGCTATTGGATTCAGAGTTGACCCCACTTTTGCATCCGCCACAATTGGGACATATATTGGATCCCCTTGATTGCAGAGAACATCCTGTACGACCAGACAAGCCACTGACAACCCTCTGTACATCTTCATCCTCATCATCTGCAGCCCCCTCTTCTTCTGAGTTTGGGATGCGGACTTTGCTGGACCTGCTTGAGGCTCTGCTCGTTTTGGACTTGGAGCTGGGAGCTCGATCCATCCCTTCTGCTTCAGCTGTTGAATGTGGGGTGGCTGCTCCACACTGACAGGAAGAGGCTACAGATACTGTTTTGCTTTCTCTCTCTTCCTCTTGCTTCTTGTGTTCTGTCGAGTGGACAGAACCAGCTGCGACACTGCTTGTTGGTTTGTTGCTCAGGTGAGTCTGTGAAGTTGGGGAAGGACAGGGTTCATTGCATTGACAGCATTGTGAGGCGCTAGGTGGCAGGTCATCATCCTGGTCCTCTTGCAGTGATTGAAGGATATGAGAGGAGCTACTGATTGCAGACAGTGGACGGTCCCCATCTTCCCCCATCAGTAGGTCATCCTCTACTGACTTCCTGCTAAGTGGTCGTAGTTTGCTATCAAAGGCAACCATTTCACTGCGGCTGCAGCATCGGCTCATCCTGCACACCTCGACATGGGTATCTCCATTCTTCTCCAGCTCTACTCTGCGCTCAACCTGCTCCGTCACAAACATCTCCTCCTGGACCAGTTGGCTCTGCTTTGAACCTGTGCCACAGTTTGTGATCCGTTCTCGACAGCGCACCACCCTCCTGGAATTACATGACGAGGAAGAGCTAGAAGAGTGTGTATGTCTCAGCAGAGTGTGGGAGTGGCTGGGTGGATGTGGTGGAGGTACAGGGTGCTGTTTTTGGCTGTGTGCTGGGTTTTCCCATAAGTCGTACTGCTGTTCCTGTCTCTGGTAACAGCAAGGACATTGGTTCCCCTCCAACAAACACTGCGCAGGTTGATTAGAATAATCCACACCCTCTGGGTCAAAGGATGTGGAATCAGGATCAGAGCAGCTCTCTGATTGGCACTGCTGCAGGTAATGGGGCTGGGCCTGACTCAGAGGGCAGCATTCATTAGTCAGAGATGGGGATTTCTTGAGTTGTGTAGACCACTGCAGGGTCTCGTCATTGTGTAGGCGGAAACGCACCCTCATCTCCACTGACAGGCTGCCGTCTTTATTGACCAGGACACGCTTTTCAATGTCATCGTTCATAATAGCTGGTCTGGCCTGGGAGTAGGCGCTGAAACCATTGCTGTATGACTTCTCTGAAGACAAGGAGAAACGGGTGGAGCGGTTTGAGGAATCTGAACGAGGATGGATTATGCTTTTTTTGGTTTCCAGACCGAAGTTAGCTGAGGATAGAGATAAAATGGAATGTAAAAGCAAACATTATTTCACTTTATCTTACTCTTTAAACTACTCTAGATCTGTAGTTGAAATTGTGGTTTGTGTTACGGATATTAACCCAAACAACCTACCATTTTTCCTGCTTTCTTGCCCTTCGCTGTATTCGCTGGCTCTAGACTGAGCTCCACGAGGTGGGGATCTTGCTCCTTGAGTAGCAGGAGATCTGGCCCCATTTCCAGGAGTCCTGGGGCCAAGAGCAGGGCCCCTGCTGCCCAGACCAGGCAGTTTTTCCTCTGAGCTCTTCCTGATGAAGTTTATCAACAATGGGCTGAAGGCTTCCCGGCCAACACACACCAACGTACCAGGACAAGTCATCAGGTTTTGTACGCTGTCAATCTGAGCAAAATATCAGTCAGTGTCAGTTTTCAGAACAAGCTGCTGTCATCTGCAATAAAAACCCTCTAAACCATGACCAAAAAATTCAGAAGCAGGCTAATTCTTACCCTTCGTCCCTCAGCAGTGTAGAGCTTGCGTACATGAAACTGCATCACCTCTGACACCTCATCAAGAAAGGACTTCAGGCTCCTGGTTGACCTTCTGCTCAGCACCACGCTTCTCCTCATCCCCGGCTCGCTGTTCTTCACCAGCAGGATCCGCCGCTGCCTGTAAGACTGATGGCCGGGCGGTGTTCCGGACGAGGATTCGGGCTGCTGGGGCCTCCGGCTGTGATGGTACCAGATGGTCGGACGTTTGCCGGCCAGCTCCATATTGACTGGCTTAGCCTGGCGCCGGTCTGAGCAGAGGTAGCAGCCACCGTCCTGGAGCTGCTCCAGGTGTTTGATGGCGTGGGTGCCGCGGGGAGTTGTCACAGTCCGCACGCCAAATGGCAAGGGCACCTGAATGTGGACACACATGTGCACATGTACTGTATACGGTATAAATCTGTTGCAGCTGTGTCTTCAGATAAAACTGCATTGAGCAGGTGAACATTTAACAAAGTAGAGCTTATGCGGTGGCCAAGTTGAAAGATTAAAGTGTGCTAAAGGGGCATCTACACAGATAGCTTCAAAAGAAATCTTTCCATCACAACTCTGATACCTGTCCCACTAACCTTTTGGGAAAGGTCGTCCAGCAGGGTGTCGAAACATTTGAAGCTGCGCTTTTGGATGGCCATTTTGACACCCTCGAACTGGCTGTCGCCGCTTTTATAGAAGGTGATCCGTTTGGCAGGGGGGGCTGCGATCACATGGGCAGGGCGTAAGTTGGAGGGGGGTCGCGGGGAGAGGGACGAGGCATGTTTAGACGGAGGCTGGGGGTCCCACATCCCTGCCTCGACTGAGTACATGGTGCAGTCTCACACACACCTGAGGTATAGACACAAACGTCAACACAGAATTTAAAGAAGTTGCTGAATACCAAAAATGTGTCATCTATCATTGTTTTTCAGAGATGTTATGTGGCTTTCTGTTCCCACTCATAAGATCACAGCTCCTAATCTTGGTGTTTGACTGGGGATTCAGGACAGGACATCCACTAACAGGACTACCTGGCATAGAAAGAATGTTACATATGTCATTTGGCTCCACAGGATACACGCATTTTGTGCAAAATCATCCAAATCAAACCAGTAAGCTCACAGGTAAGTAGTTTGTTGCTTCATGCACTTAAAATTGCTGTTTTTCAGCATGTAATAACGGACCTGTCTAAAAAAAAAAACTCAGATTCCATATGATTTTCATTCTATCAAAATCATTTGGGACAAAAGACCAATGTATTGGCGTGAATTTAAACAGAAAATAGTCACATAATGTTATATCAAATGCAACTACATCCACATCTTATACATACACGTTAAAGATATAGCTCCCCAAAGCCTGCTATATTTAGTGGAGCGGTCTTGCATGCATGGAGAAATCCTATTTGGAACACAGACAAAAAAACAGCTTGCATAATGTACATGTTCATACGGTTTAATTAGGTTTTATAAGCTCACAATATAATGATTGACAGGGATACTTTTTAAAGTTTCTATTTGGTTAACATGGGTTTTGAAAAAAACCAACACAAATCATATGTCCTGATATGAGCAGCAATGGAAACAACAATATGGATGTGGATGAATCAGGAAAGGAGATTACATCGATCAGCCCACAGTAACACTTTACTTCGCTTCTTATTTAAAAAAAAATGAAAATAATGTTAATCATGACGGTTAACTGAGATGACTTTTAACAACCTATGAAAAGGGGAATGTTATCAGCAGGCTTAGCAGGCTTTTAAGTCCCATGAGGTTGGACTGTGGGCCAAATCACAGCTCTTAGCTACAGACACCCGATATGACACTCTGCTTCCTAATCCCTCTCCAGCTTCACGTCTCTTAACAACTTTGTTCCAAAATATCCCCACATCCACATACATTTTAAATGAGCCATGGCTGCAAATCATTCTTCTCCAAGGTGACACTTTAAATACTTTCTGCTGTTGGGGCCTGAATACATATCTGAAAACATATGTTTAAGAATAATTCCATCAAATGACCGGTTTACTCCTTGTTGACATGACTTGAAAGACAATAAATGACACAAGACACACTTGATATCACAGTGACAAAACATTTGAGCCAAATGCATTATCCCTTTGAGCGTAACATCCACAATTTGGGAACATTTTAAAATAACTAGAGCCTCTTTTGCCACTTTATATCAACTGTAGATGTAGATAATATCGCCATAGATTACTTTACCACTAAGCCATTGTCACTATATATTAACTATAGACCCATCTTTAAACCTTAACGTCAACTAAAGAACCATTTTTACCACTAATCACCAATTTAAGACTTAAAAAAAAAAATCCTTACATAAGAACTTAAGAACAACTTCTGTTACTAATTTAACCACAATTCATTCACTTAACAAGTATCTATTAGGTACACTACTCACATATTCAGGTAACATGATTGATCCAAAGAGATGAGAAAAAGCTGGAGCGGGAATCTGTCCGCGCTGAGTCAGACCAGGAATTAGCACTAAGTGTTTAAATGTGTGTGTGTTTGTGTGTGTGTGTGTGTGTATGTCTGTGTGTATGGCGGCTACTTCTGCAGCTTAGGTCACTAACTAAGATGCCCAGCAGAGCCCTCGGATCGCCAGCTCTCAGGGTGGAATAGCGGTTGGTGCACGAAGGGGGCGAGGAGGTGGAAAGAGGGAGGAGGAATGAGGAGAGAGGAGAAGACAGGAGATGGGAGGAGGAGGGGGGAGGCTAAGGATAGAAAGAAAAGCCTGCTTAAGAACCTTTGAGTGTGTGTGTGTAGGGGGGTTGCCATGGTGAGGCCAAGACAAGAGATGTAATTTTGTACATCGCACATGACCTGGAGAAGACCCATATGCTAATTTGCAACTTTTGATGGTTTCTTTTATTTAGTTAGTTTGAGTTATATTAGTCAGAGGAGGAGAAAGAAAGCGGATAAATAATAACCTCTTGCATTTTGATCATTTTTAGGGATTCAATTTTCATCTCAACTTTACACTTCTGTGTGACGTGGCCTGGCCTCCAGCTGTCTGTTGTAGTCTGTATGTGTGAGGGAGATTTTACTCTAAAATCAGAGATCTTCTCTCTGCACATATTGCTCCCTCTTTCTCACACACACACACACACACACACACACACACACACACACACACACACACACACACACACACACACACACACACACACACAAACACACACACACGGCTGTAGTCGAAGAGGATTGTAATTACAGACAATCTGTCTGACAGCAGGGAGCCTCCTGTTTAGAAATCACTGAAAACACTAACTGCTCCTATTGAACTGTGTCGAGAGGAAAACAGTTATTACTGTCGGAGGCTACGGCCATCACAACCAGCCAAACACCGTTACTATGAGTAAAAAACATTTAGAATGGATTTTTACTTTATATTTTCACTTGACCCTATTTAGTTCACCGCTTTGATCCCGTTTAGATGAACATATATAACCAGGAGCTATGTTTGGGTGTGAAGGTATTTCTGTTGTGATGTTGTGTAATGGGACTGGTGGACAGTAGGAAAGAAGAAAAGTGCCTCAAGATATGAAGCATCCCCAAATAGTGAGCTCTTTAGCTGCTCAATGCTCCGCTATGTTGCATTGTATGTTCTGTCTGCTACCTCATGCAGATAGTGGGTTTTTCATAATTTCTTTGAAAACCGCTGAGTCTGGACACAAAGCGGTGAGAGGAAAGAGTTGGGTGCTAAAACTCTGTGGTTTCACCTAAAAGTAAACATTTGATCTACTGTTAATAAAAAATATCATTAGAGCGGCTTTGAGTACAGGACTGGAACTGTAACTGCAGTAATGAACTCTGTTTCATTATTTGATATTGGAGTAAAAATACATTTAAAATAAGCAAATACAGTGGCTAGAATAAGTTTACACACCCAGGCTGAAGATGATTAAAAAAAGGAATAAAGAACATCTTAAAGTCTTAATTAAAAAAAATTGGATAATCCAACCTTTTAGTACACCAATTTTCTTTGTGAATGAATAATGTATTGTAAATAAATAAATGTTCTTCCTTAAAATAGAGGGGACATGAGTATACACCCCCCTATGTTAAATTCCCATAGAGGCAGGCACATTCTTATTTTTAAAGGCCAGTTATTTCATGGATCAGGATACTATGCACCCCCCCCCCCCCCCCCCCCCCCCCCCCCCCCCCCATCCTCTCATACCCTTCACCATACATAGAGATTGGCATGGGGAACTTTCCATAAGATCATCTCTCAATGCAAATTAAACCAGCTATTAAGTTAACTGAAATAAAACCATTTAAGGAAGAACATTTAATTATTTACATTATTCATTCACAAAGAAAATTGGTGTCCTTAAAGGTTGGATTTTCTAAAATCTAAAATAAAATGGCAACAAAAGATTAAGAATATACCATATACAATAAAATACTGTTATACTTTTGAGAAAGGCAGTTTTAAATAACGATGTGTTATTTGTACTATTATTTAGGATATAAACACCCTTGCATAATCCAGATTTAAGTTTATATAACCCCTCATTTCGTCAACCTGTGTCTGCTCCACAGCTTTAATGAGAGGCGGAGAAAGAGTAGGTGGGCCTCAGAGAATTCTGGGTAGACAGGAAGTCAGGGATGAGTAGCTCCTGTGCTGATAGGAGCCAGGCGTCACAGTGAAGCATCAGGCAGCTGGTCTCTGGAAAACTGCTGGTGCTAATGAGTATTCCTCGAGGATGAATCAAGGAAATCACTTCTGCAAGGCTGAAGTGTGATTGGTTCAGGCAGCAGGATAAAGGAAGGGGAAAGGGAAGGAGAGGTCGATGGTACCTGCTGTCTGTTTCTCATCCAATAAGCAACTCACCTGCGACTCACTTTATCATCAACAACTGGATCACACACAGACACACACACACACACACACACACGCACACACACACACACACACACAAACTACCATATTGTATGCTAATAATATGTACATTTGGCTTGCCTCCTCCCAAACAAAGTCTTTTTCTGTCTTCCTCACACACACACACACACACACACACACACACACACACACACACACACACACAGACAAACTACCATTTTGTATGTTAATATAATAATATAATATGTTAATAACAGTTTAAAGGTGCATGTTGGTTATTAGGCAACAGGAGTTTTAGGGGAAAGAATGAGGTTGTTGTTACCTTGATGGAGTGTTAGAAGATCTACGGCCGATTACAGATCCAGGACAAACATGTCAGATATTAGAATCAGGTGATGTCTCGAGCATCGGCCGAGTCGCGCTGCGCGTTCACTTATCCCCGAGACCACACAGGCGCATGTTCACACACGTGTCAAGTCAGCGTTTTAAAGACCGGAAGTACAGAGTTTTGACTTTCAAATCATCATTACGTTGCCTCCGTGAATTTTAGTTCAGAACGGAAACATTAGAGCATAGTATGCTATTTACACCCCCCCCCCCAAAAAAAAAACGAGACATTATTTAACTAATAATTTACACCATTGTTTAAGTCATGTTGAGCATCTCTCATTTAAAATATAAGTCTAAATACTTGGACATTGCTGTGTTGATTCTTATTTGTTAGGCTGTAGACTACATATTATTATTTATGTCAATACAATATAAGAATTTACAAAAATCATTCATTAAACAAACTGCATGAGGGATTGATGCCAGCGTTAAAGTAGCCTATGGATGTGGTATTAGCTTATTGTAATACAATTTAAATAAATCAAATCAGACACATTAAAATGAAGATTATTTTTGATCTAATTAAAATAACAGTCACTTTACTAATGCCATAAATACACAACCAACTTTTTTAATCCTCCTGTTGTCCTTGGGTCATTTGACCCCTTTATAAAATGTCTATATCTTATATATTCTAACCAAATTACCATAAAGTAAATGGATCGAATTCTTTACAACGCTCTTTGCAAATACAACTGATCACTTTCATTCCTAATAAAACTCATGTCTTCGTTCCTCTGATCTTATTAGTCAAAATAATTCATAATTTCTGCTTTTTTAACTGAATTATTAAGTATAATTCTATATAAATGAGGGTTCTGAGGGTTATTGACCATGAATTCCAAACGGTAGGCTAGTGTAAAACTAGTGGTAGTAAGGTGGTGGTAGTGAAAACTAAAAAGAAAAGTCTGACAAGGGAAAAAAATTTCAATATTTTGTCCATTTTTGAAGCAAGTGAAGATTCAACTATTACAACTTTTTTTTTTTTTTTAAATGCACGACCGGAAATGGTATGTCGCTGCTATGGCTATCTTGACATAATCCCAGTCAGTGATCTCTTCATCAGAAACCCCAACCCTCTTTCCCCCCGATTTTATTTCTTGAAAAACCATTAAATGACGAGAAGAAAGAAGAAAGAAGGAGGAGGAGACGGAGGAGGAGGAGGAGGAAGAGCACGGGGGGTAGAAGAAGAAGAAGAGGAGGAGGAGGAGGAGGAGGATTGGGATCCATGTTGAGAGGATTAGCCCAGCCTGAGCCATCTGTAGACCTGCACTGATTCAAACCTACACGTTACATGACAGACTAATTACTGGCTCCGGTGATTATCTCAGAGCCAAAAACAATAAGAGCGTGTCCGAGGTGAAACCTACTGCTCTCTCTACCTTTGTAAATCACATTCTAATCAGCTGTCAACCAACATCGCCATTAAACCTCGGAAACAACAGGTGTCAGCTGTCAACTCATTAAGCGAAGAAATGCGATTTGGCCTACTTCAGCGTATTTGGTGGCTAATGATTTAATTAAATATAATAGGATACTGTTAATTTCCTTTTACATTTAGTCATACAACAGAAACCTAAAAATGATGCTTCTTGATACAGAGACTCTTGAATCTATTCTATTCCGTCAGCTACAACGCGTCACACGTGCGTGACGTAATCGCGCCGCCCACGTACCAGCGTCCGTCTCCATTGGCAACCAATGCAATTTTGTCTCTCATCAAGGATGGATTCAAAGCATTCCCTTACAGAGAGGGAAATATCAAAGATAGCGAGACACCAGGTAGGCGGGCAATGAATTAACACACGGAATTCTTTTTTAATAAATGTAGAGAAGGCCGTGTTATCGTTGTGCTTCCAAATGCTGCTAGGAAATTGACCCAAACATGAAGTTACCAATACCGACAGTGTTAACTAGCTAGTTAGCTAGCTAGCCTCATTAAAAAGCACAGGAGCACAGGTGAAGCTTAAAGAATTTGGCTCTTATTGTCCCCTAAAACTGTCGGCTGTAGCCTATATTTAAACATTAATGAAAAAGAACTAGGTAAACTGTTTGCTGTAGCCTATATGTAAACAAGAAAAAGAACTAGGTAAACTGTTGTCTGTAGCCTACTATAGTTATTTAGCTAGCTAGCTCAACAAACTGTCAGGACAGATACTGCAGACTCTAATTGAGTACAAGTCTGAGACATGTGTACTTTAGTTTTTCCGTGTTATGCAACATTATACTTCTAATCCACTACAATTACTTTGAAAATTAAGATACAGAACAATTACATTAATCTGATGCGTTTAATAAACTATCTATTTATATTAAAAATGAATGAAATAAAAAAAATATACATTAAACTATACAAGGTAAGATAAACTTTAACAATCCCACAGAGGAAATGTCAGTGTTTCTAAGCTAAAAAAATATTAATACATAAATATAGAAAATAAAGCATGGAACAAAAGAAAATGTACTGAAATACACACACACACACGTGTATATATACCACACCACCTAAATAATAACTGTAATGATACACATGTATCAGCAAAAACAATATGTATGAAGTGAGTCAATCATGATCCAAATACCGGAGTTGCAGATCATTTGAGTTGTGTGATTGATAAAACTAAAAGCTCCACCTTGAGCAGTGCCAGCTTTCAAATGCTGCTTACACATCAATGCATCAGTAGTAACAGTTGTGTGTTCTTGTGTCTGTGATAGAGAGAGGCTGGCGTGCAGAGGCTCAGCTGTCACTTCTCATGGCCCGAGTTCCGTGATGAACGGCGGTGTTTCCATCAGGAGTTTGTGTACGATGTCGCTATGTTTGCCGCCACCTGTGGCTTCCACTGGTTTAACGTGATCTGTGCAGCTGTGATCGCCAAAGACATCTTCCCACAGCTGGACGCAGGTCCGAGCCAACAGTGGGGTACTGTACAGTTTAACCTGACCATAAGAGAGAGCACTGTGTTTCCTGAGAGATTTTAAAGTGCAGCAAAGGCTTCATTGCATTTCAATAATTGTTGTTGGAATGCCTGCATGGCAACAAAAGTAAATAGGTTTAGATTCATTGTAACATTGTTGTCCGTTTTGAAAAAGCTTTAATTGCAGTGCACTTTTCCGCACGAGAAAAACACAAAAACCACGTGAATTCATTGTTGATCATCTAGTACAGATGACCCAAAGACAAGTGAGTCATTTCCAGTGACTCACTCCCTGTGTGCCTTACAAAAAAATCCAAAGCAACAGAGCCCAATTTTTAAAAATGTTTTTCATTTATATTGTTGTCCTAATATGTCTAGGTTTTATAATCCTCCTACGTCTCATATTCATCAGGTCTTGATGTACCCAAACTTTTGTCCTTGCTGAGAGATGCGATGTCTGAGTGTTTGTCAAACCTCACCTCTGTCCACCGGTGTGAGTTCACCCAGTTTCTCACAGACACCTGCATCACCCGGCGGAGGCTTCTCCAGGCGGCGGTGGGTGGCGCAGCTAACGTGACCATCACTCAGTTACACTTGGATGTGCAGTTGCCGCCCACACCTTGTCCTCTAGAACAGGTAATGAAGCCGTTGTAATCAGTGACGGGCAAACCACACAGCTACCATAAACACATCATGTATCTGATCAGTGTACTGTACATGCACTGCAGGGCACAGATCTGCATGAGTGGGAGCATCAGCGCCAACAAGCCGAGCTAACGTCCAGGCTGCGACAGATGGAGGAGAGGCTGCGGAGTCTCCGAGAAGGGTCAAGGGTTACTCTGGAGGACGTTGATGTTCCTGAGGATAATCAACTAGATGAAGCGGTAAGACTCACAAAGGGATACAAAACATTCTGGAATTTCATTTGTTCATATGCTTACAGAGCAAATGTAAGTCCCGCCCCCACCGGAAGGGTATAGAACTCTCCGCTCTCCATTGTGTTGCATGAAGATGCCTCCTCGTCAATTCTGTCTGCTAGCAAACAGGATAATGCCTAAAAGCTGTTGTGTGGTGATTTTCACTACCAACAATTAAAAGAACCCAGAATTTAAATTTGTATAAGCTGCCGACCCCCAAAAAAGCTTTTATGAAGACAAAAGTGGATACAAACATGGGGACTCAGTAGATAATGGTTAGACTGTGGGATCCTAATACCAACCTAACATGTGTAGCTAGTATCACCACACAGCAGTTTTAGGCATTTTTCTGTTGTTTGCTTGCATACGAAATTGAGAAGGAGGCACCTTCGCGCAGTATATCCGGTGGGCCTGGCTTTCAGAGTATGGCGCGATGCACTCTGTCTCTATTCTTTGTAGGGTGTTTTGGCATTGGTTCGTGGAGCAGTGAAGGCCACAGAAGGCCAGATGCTGGCGAGTCTGAGCCAAGAGGCCTCCCTGCTCAGTGACATCCTGCAGCTCAAACTGCAGCTGGCAGCATTGGCCACCAGAAGGCTCCACAACCCTGCTTACTTTCAGACGCAACCAGAAAAGCAAAGCTGCAAACAGCCAAAACAGGACTGAGGGATTTTGGGAATTCAGAGTGAGGACATGGCCTCAGTGAGTAAAGCTAATTGGAGTAAAACACTAAAAATCTCAAGTTATTTAATGTCACATTTTTCAACTCCGAATGAATGCTTACGTTTTTGTCGTACTTCTTGCCGTTTCTGATCTAATTCATTGTCCAGTATGGGATTACTGTTCAATAAAATGTATTATTATGATCTAATTATCCATTTGTGGGCTACTGCACTGGACATTTAAAAGCATTCACTATGTCAAAGTATTGTCATCAAAATGCAATGACAATAGACTCATTGTACTAGACTTGTGCTTGGTTGCAAAGGAAAGAAACTAGTTTCATTCAAATATTTATTAAAAGAAAAAAGTTGTCCTTTTGATTTGACAGAAAAAGCTGCAAATAATTGCATTATAAATAACATCCATATTAAAGAAACAAAAACAAGTTGAGCTCTGACGCCCACTCCCTGTCATTCTTCGCATTTCATTCACAGATTTAAGACTAAAACTGAGGAGCTATATTTCCCTCAATACATGAAAATGACTGCTAATACATTCATTGATTTAACATTCATATATGTTGAGCACAGAGGCCCAGTTCAAAAACAGAACGCAACAATGAAAATAATTTAAATAAATTAAAAAAAATATTTAAAGTACCTAGTGCAAAGGTGAAGTAGCTTTCAGAAACAATTCTTTAACTCAAACACTTATTTTTAACCCGACAGCCCGGCTAAGCAACTATGGTTAAAGCACCTGTAAACTACAGTACCACTGGCTAGGATTATCAGTTTCTATAGTAACAGTACCCATGGTAAAGCCTTTCAGTGTTTATGGTTACAGTACATATTGGTGACCAGTTGGAGTGCATCTTTTATTTAAAGCTTACTGTTTTTCAGATTTTAAGGCAAGCATTTAGCTGCTACAGATGACAGATGCACATTTAGTAAGCTAGCAGAAGTCACCTGCATACTTACAGATAAAACACGACACATAAATACATACATAAAGTACATTCAACTCTTAAAAGTTCAGTAACTAAGTGATGGGATCCTGCATGCTCTTGCATCAGATTAGTTTCGCACTAAAAGCTGAATGGATGGAGAAGAAAAGAGAGATAAAAGAGAGATGAGATGGATGGATGGATGAGGAGGGAGGAGCATGGTGAGAGACGCAGATGGGTTAAAAACCCCAAATCTGATTAAAAATATGAAATTGAGAGGTCTGGAAGGTTTTTGTGCCTCTGATATGGCGGTTGATATCTTAGTTTCATTATCATAGTGTTAGTAGTTATTTGTGTTCTGAACCAAACTGAGTAGACGCTAAGTGTGAACATAGCCTTATTTGTTATTAATTAAGGTTCTCCAGATTTTTATAAAGACATAACTTTTTTAAAGTGTAACCACTAAAGGTTTCTCTTAAAGCTCTTTTAAGCTTTGTATGGAGTTGCTACAAAAGGCTCAGTAGGCTTGTGCCAGCTGGTTGCCCGTAGTGATGTGAGTCAGCATGGTCTGCACCAACTCGGAGAGTTCATACTCATGCTTCCAGCCCCAGTCCCGCCTCGCTGCGCTGTCCTCTAATGCCATTGGCCAGCCATCAGCTAAACAAAGAGACAGAAGAGCAATGTGGTTATGGTATCAAGCCAAAATATTCTATGACTATAAAGTGGAGATATCAATATACCATTCATCCTTCTGTTCTGCCAGCAAACTCACCTTTACCCTGCAGGACAGGATCCACATTGTAGGTGACTTTAAGGTCCGGCAGGACTTTCTGTATCTCCTGGATGAGGTGATGCAGCGTAAAGTTCATAGCGTTGATATTGTAGGTGCGGGTGACCAGTGCGTCTGCCGGAGCCTCCAAGAACTCTAGAGTAGCCCTGAGACAGTCATCTGAGCAGGAAGTAATGGGTAAATAACAGAAGAAGAGAGGAAAACAAAAGACAAGAGAACAAAGAGATAAAATATTATAGGATGATTACCCATTTAGCAATTAAAATGTTGACAGGGAAAACCCCACTATTCTATAGCAAAGATTTGGCACTACCAATGTACATCATAGAAAGCCGTGTGTCACTGCGCAGGTTACACTCAAAACAACCCGTTTTTACAGCTGCGTGGAAGATCTGGACAGCATAATCTGGGAAATGGAAAAACAGATTAAGACCGACGTTACCAGAGCACAACACATCTCTAGAGCAGCCGCTCTACCACTGAGCCACAGCCACACCACCAGTCATCTTATCCACTTTTATATATTTCCTTTAAGTGTTATACATTTGGAACATACATTGGGAATCGATGACTGGGTACGTAAATTCACTCGACAGGGCTGTGGGTTGTACCTCGGACCAAAAAGGTCGGGGTTACACCTAAAGACTTCCTCCTCAGACCTGCTCACCTGTGGTCCCTCCTCCAGGCTGGGAGTCAGCTGATATGATGCCTGGATACCTGAGACAGCGGAAATCCAGCCCAAACCTGTGGTGGTAGTACTAACAAAGAGTAACAGGCAAAGCTTTAACAAACCAAGGGCTTTACATGGATCTGTGGTAAAACACTGAAGAAAAACAATGTAGGAATGTACAGTATATAGAAACTTTGTGTGTGTGTGTGTGTGTGTGTCTCACCTCACCCATCAGCTCTGCGTGGACCTTTGAGACACCGTAGATGGTGCGTGGTCTCTGCACACACAGCTCAGGGGTGGGGTCACTGGATGTGGATGGACCCAAGGCCTCCATCGTGCTGGGGACAAACACACGTAGACCATGTTCGGTTGCTATGTCTAATATGTTATGGAGACCTACAAAGAGAGAGAGGCTGTGCATAAGTGTCTGTGTTAAGATGACTCTAAATGCTGTTGTAACATACCATTCATATCTGAAAAAGAGTGTCTTAAGTACTTCCACAGCAATATAAATATTACAAAAATATATATGCATGTACCCGTGATGTTGACCTCTTTGGCCAGAGCGACGTTGTTCTCTCCCACAGCGGACAGCACAGCTGAATAGTGAACTAGCCAGCTGATATTGTTGTTCACCACAATCTTCTGGAGGTTCTTAAAGTCCAGGATGTCTGAGAAGATGAATGGACCTGTGGAGGACACATGTACACAAAAAAGTTACCGTGTTTTAAGACCCTTTTACCCCAAGAGCGTACCTTTGGGTGCATGTATCAGATTTCCAGTCTGGAAACATTTACCCTGACAAATTCACTGGAACACGGCCTAATAACAAAACCTGAATTGTGTTTCTTTGGTCAAGTGGACATCAGTCAGGTATTTTATAGATTTGTACAGGTGCTAAAAAATAGCTCAAACACATAAAATTAAATTGACATTGAATTCCAGTGTAGGATATACAAAAATACACACCATTATGGTAGACATGTTTGGGAGGTTTCCTGATGTCAGACAGGATCACATTGTTTTTTCCAAATTGTCTCCTGAGGGTGAAACATCAATAAGGTCAGTTCTGGGAACTGGAATCATAGGGACAACACGGACCCATTAACCCTGAAGAGAAGATTCATTTGTCTGAAACATTTATAATAACTGTTTTCACAGCATTTTCGAGCTACTGATCACATTCCAGATTATTCAGTCTGGCCTACAGGTAATGGTGTCACCTTATTCACATAGAATGACAAAACAACTATCCACCTTTGGAAATAGATACATAATTGAAATAAGAGGATATGTAAACTCTGTACCTCAGCAACTTGGCGAGCCCTATTCCTAGCTGTCCAAGCCCTCCTGTAATGAAAAGAAAAGAAAAAATGAGTTTTCATAGAGATGGAATGTCATTGCCTGAAAAACAAAATGCTATATTAGTAACACAGACAAGGACATAGTGCCAAAACCAACCAGTGATGAGGACTTTGGGGTGGTCAGTATCAGTGCAGGTGTGTTGAGAGGATGAGCTGATCCCAGCTACTGCTGAGCTCAATCGCTTAGCCCTGCACTGGGGACTGCTCCCAGCATGCTTCACTGTAGCCCTCAGCAACTGCATCACCAGCATCATCCACCTCCTATAAACAAAAGCACGCATTGACAGCAACAATGACCAGCGTCCTATCTGAAGTACTTTAAAATACTGTGAGTGCATCTACTACCATGATGTACGACAGTTAAGTTACATTAAAATGACTAAACGAACTAGGGTTGTCAAGGACACTTTAGGTGTCCTTTATAATTACAAAATACTTACAAGTTAATAGCCCTGAAAAGGATACGTTATATTCCAAAGTTGCTATCGTTAACGTCACTGCCGTTAACAGACGTACAGTAGATGCCGTGTACGCACACGATTAACGTAACTTCACATGTGTTGTACTGTTTTTACAAGTAATAAAAACGGGAGCATGTGTTTTAGTGGGTGATTTTTACTTTCTAAACTCGATCTGACCTTCTCGCCGAAAACAGCACCTGTGTTCAAACACCAATAACTAGCCCTTCGTTATCTAACCGGGTGTTAAACTAATGTAACCTAACGTTACTATAAATATCAGTAGTTAATAGGTATGTCTATCTATGTGGCCCAGCCAACGTAACATCATCTCTGCTCCTAGATATCAATGAGCTCTCCTGCTGCTGACATTAACGTTAACGTTAGCTATCATCAGACGTTGAGCGAGCTGAAGCTTTTATGCTTTATGTAAGCTAGCTAAAACCAGGCTTTAGCGTAAACGGTTGCAGAACTGGGTAGATAAAACCTAGCTATAGTGTTATTACATTTATTTCTTACTTTAATGTCAACCGATAAAATGAACAGGCGACTTGGCTTGCTTGGAACTCCTTCACCCGGCCAATGTTTGTAACGAAACATAGTTCGTTGTACTGTACTGGCTTACAGCTCAAGAAATACAAACATCCTGTTACTTTCAAAATAAAATTGGTATTACCAAAATTATTAGATTCTTGAATGTTGACTACATTGAAATATATTTAAAAAGAAATGTCACTTCAGAAGCAAAATCACCTACCACAACCGTCAGTCTAAAAAATTGCCATTGAGTTGAATCAAACGTTTTTATATATATTTCACATTCTGCTGTATGAAACAGCGCCCCCCGAATTTTGGAAGCGGGTTTATGTCGCCCACTAGGTGGTTAAAAGACGCCATTGCACCCTCACAGTGTTCTATTTAATTCCGTTGAAGTCGAAGATGATCAAAACCATAGACACGTCAAAGAAAAGCAAGTATCAATTAAAAGTTTAGTACAAACCCACTGGGCTCGTGTCCCTGTAACGAATGCGCGTAAAATAAAACCTGAAGTGAATTGTGAAGCCAGCCACACTGACATTTCAACAACATTTATCAACATTATTTAATGAAACTACAGAACGAGCAGAGTCAAATTGTTGCTAATAATATTAGCTAACGTCAACACCAACGTATCGTCAAGCTAGCAGCGATGGAGAGAGAAGATAAGGACGTTGACCCAAACTACATGACAACTCACCAAGAGTGCAGTGGGACATGACATGTCGTGGCATGGAAACGTCGTCTAATTGAAAGAAAGCCGAATGGACGTCAAAAACGTGAGTCAGATAACCTACTTTGTTTCTGTATGTTTCCGTATCTTTCTCTTTGCGAGCTGATATGTTTCCTGATGATATGTCTCTGTGTGAATACCTCACAGTAACTCCTTGCTGCTGTGTTGTTGAAATTATGAAGGTAATATTATGTATTGTATTGTATTGTATTGTATTGGTGTATGGCATTGTTGCTGTTCTTCTTTTGCATCCATTCTTTGCATCACTGTGTAATGGGTGAACGAGCCTGCTCAGATGGCCTAATCGCTGCTTTTGAGAATCCCTTTATTATTTAATTCTTAAGCTGTGCTTAAGCTCTGAGTCTTTCGTTTTAATAACTGGAATATTGTTGGCCTTGTTGCCAATCTTTTGTATGCCAAGAATATAGATAGGACTGGGTAAGTCATGTATTAGTACATGCAATGATTGCTTTGTTGGTGAAATTACACTTGGTCCTTCTTTATAGCTTATCCTGAAGACCTAGAGTAGTATCTGACTCGCCACTGCTGGAATAAATGCTTAGTTTCTGATATAATTTAAGTGGCCCCTCTAAGAGAACAGCTGGCCCCAGTTGGGCCCTGTGATTGAAATATATATGCCACAACCACCACAGCACATGCTGCCCAGCATGATATCAATAGTCATCTAAAAGAATGCATTTAGTTTATGCAAAACAATGCATGCTAATGATTAAATTCAGAATTTGCCATAAGAATTAATTAAGTGACCGTTCAGTTGTTGTGACTATTTACTAGCACAATGACAGGTGTGATTAACTCATTAGAGATGTGTTCATGCAAATCCCATAAAACTAATGGAACACATTTCCCTTCTGTAATTAAGATGAAATTCAGTGTCAGTCATAACCTTGTCCCTGCTAATTATGTACAAGTGATTTATACTCTGTTGCACACAGGAAGATGAATCTGTGTCTTGCATTGATAACTGAATGGTGGACAAGCGTGTACACACACATGCATACATGCACTCTTAGACGAATGCAACCAGCTATGCATGCCCAGGTCCCCCAGTAGTAGAGGGTCTCGTCCAGAACACCACAGAAACTCATTCTAATTTTACACAGAAAAAACTTTTGCTCTGATTCAATATTCTGTCCCCTTGCCATCCTTGATTGTCAGCTTTTAATTTGCCAGTAGAATATTTGATAAAGTAAGAAATTGGAAAAGTGAAAATGTGAAAAGGTTATTGTATAACAACGCGTCAGTGGCTCTAATCAACACTCACAGTTGTCTTTAAAAAGTACAGTTCTAATGAGGGCTCAGGACTACTACAGTTGACACAGTTGAAAGCATTGGGACTTTTTGAAAATTAATACATGCAGAAAACACTCACAGAAAAATACATTTATTACAGCAATCTGCAGGTCTTTTTTGTGTTGTGCACACTGTCTGTGTTCGCTGAAAACCACCAGGTGGCACTAGATACTAAAACATCCCAAGAAACCAGAAGGCTTGTATAGCTCTGTTTCATAAAAAAGATAACTGTCTGCTGTACCATGCTGTCATTTCTTTTTATTTTCTATAATGTCTAATAGTTGTCAGGAGAACCATAAAAGGCAATTATCAAAAATTAAATAACCCAATGAATAAAATAAACAGCAAATTAGGTCATTATAAATAGTATATAATTATGTGTATTTTTTGGAGTTGCTTGATACTCTGTTCCTACAGGAACTACTGAATGATGAACTTAAAAGTGTACTCCAGAATGCCTAAATACAGTTTTTGTTTGTGTTTTTAGGAATAAATAGGGCAGGCTTTCTCCCCCGGGAGGTGTTACAACAATCCTGTTGTAACCTCCGTACTCCTGAGCTTTTGGATAGAACCAATTTCTCTTGTGGATGTAGTTCCAACCATGCAGAATGGGCCACAATAGATGATGCATGTCTTATTGTTCTTTTGCTTAAAAAGCCTCTGTTGTTTTTTTGTCATTTTGGAGGTCTGCCAAATCTCTCAAAATATAGCACGCACAAATTCAAGGCTTGTTTTTCTCATTGTTGCCATGTGTCCATGCTTGAAATAATACAACACCTTTTTGAAAAATAAGAGATGTTTTGTTTTAATGTGGAGAGGCACTCTGAAAATAAATATCGTTTACACACAAGTGAATTGCTTGAACTTCCTGGTTGAAATGAAGGATCATACACTTACAATAAAATAATGCAGGGATACCCTATAGTACTTTTACATCCACTGTTACATTAACAGTAAACCATCAGCTTCCCTACAATGTATTATGGTGGAAAACACTACGGAGGGGTCTTACTGATCACACAGATTCACACGAACACTCACACAGGAAAGTTACAGTATATTTGCTAAAAGGTTTGCCCTAAAGCAAAGTGCCCACACAGCAGCAGTGAAAACGATTGAATTATGCAGTCTCATTTAATACAAGCCTGCTGATTTTATTCTAGGCTAATTGTTGTTGTAGTTGTCGGTGTTGCACCCCATAAATCTAATCCGTTGTAATTGCCTGGGCTGGAAGAAGTATTGAGAACTTTTTACTTAACATACAAAGGTATTTGTGGCCTGATTTACTTACATTGTCAGAAGTACTCATTATGCAAAATAGATATTATTCAAGTATTATTGGTAATGCAGGAACATTTAAGCAGCATTTTTAGGCTGTGAATGTGGTGTGTAATTGTAATTATTGTGTATAATGTTGAGTATTGTTATGTATCATACGTTCTCTAAAACGAATGGCCCTGTTATGAATTTCCTGGACATTTTTTAGCTGTTTCTATAATAAAACAATGCCAAGGGTTTGAAATTAGCAAAATGAAAGCATCTCTATTAACCAGAAGCTGTCTTTGCATTATGCCTCCTCGTTGTTAGGCTATCCAAAATAATTTCAGCCCTACATAATCTTCTCATCACAAACCCTAATATATTAACACAGCATGTGATACAAGAATGTTCACAAATAGATAGTGTTCATAATTAGATAGATAGATAGATATTTATTGATCTCAATAAAATGGGAAAATATAGTGTTACAGCAGCAAAATATCAGTCACACAGCACAGAATATAAATATAAATAAAATACTAGGATACAATATACTTTAAAAAATAATAGGATAAAATACAAGAACAAATGTTTGAATATATACAAGTTCGGAATACGAAAGCAAGCAACTGCTTAAATAGTACGATAAATATGTAGATAAATGTCACAAAAAGGACAATATCTGCAAATAAACCCTTTCGGCACATACGGTCACTAAGTACCAGTGCTCATACTGGACGTGAATGAGCTCAGCCTCTCTGCCGTCAGTGTTCTCCTAATTCACCATCATGACTCCGTCCACTAATGGGATTTAGTCAGGCCTATTTATTGCCATTAGGGAATTGAGGCTACATACAGTGTGTGAGGGGTTAATTAGAAACAACTGAAGAGGTCAGAGGTGTGTGTGTGTGAGTGTGTGTCTGTGTGTGTGTGTGTATGTGCTGAGCAGATGTGGATATGAGAGGGCTGGACCTTTGGTAATAGGGGGTGGACTTAAACAAGGATCCTTGGGAGAAGATTTATCTGCAGCCTGCTGTGACACGGGGACAAATAGTGCTGATAGGTGAAGGCCTCTCGGTGAAGAGTCAAGTCTGGATGACAAATAGCTTTGTGTATGTATGTGTGTGTGTGTGTGTGTGTGTAATATAGGATACCAGACCATATTCACTTATCACTGAGTCAGGTACTTCCTTGAATCTGCTCCTTGACATCCAGCAGGGACTCGTTCGCTTCTCTCACTCGCCTCTCTCGTTTTGTCCCTGCCTCTCTCTTTCCTCCTATCTATCTCTCTTCTCTTTAATACTCACTTCCACCCCCCCGGCCCCCCACCCCCCTCTCTCCATCCCCTCTCCCCTCCCCTCCTCTCCTCCAGCACTCTCAGCACTATCTCCCAAGCCTCTCTGCTTCCCATATTACACTGCCAGATAAGAGAGAAGAAGGCCCCGACTGACAGGAAGCCCAAATTAATTTACAAGCAATGATGCCGTTCCTGGGCTGATAGAACAGTCTTTATACAATATGAAGGGACGGGGAGTGACGCATCGGAGGCTCCGCTGGGGAGAGAGTGCGACCGTGCTATCTTTGTAATTATGAGGAGAGACCTTGATCCTTCTCAGTCTCTTTCTGTCTCCCTTGGTCTCTCTTCCCCCCCCAATAAATGTTGTAGAAAGAACCCTTGAGACAAATCCCAGCTTACAGGTATGGCTTTTGGCAATGAAGAAATCAGTTTGATTTCTTTCTCAAGTTTTTCTTTCTTTTTTGCAGCTTATATTATGCATGGCTTGATCACACATTACATACGTTCAGACGACAGTTGTGCCACAGTTGTTCTTTCCTCCTCAGTCTCCCACCGCTGATACTGTCAACACTTATTGCACAATTTGCCACAGCTGTATGGCCTGTTAGGCTCACTGCACCATAGAATCTATAGAAATGTAAGTGGATTAAGGAACTCAGTTATCTACTTTACATAGCATTCATTAGCCACTGCCAACAGTTGATGCTGAAGCAACACTTCTACAACCAGAGGTGATGGGTGGCAGTAGCTCAGCCTACAGGGAGCTGGGTTGGGGACTGGAGTGTCTCTGGTTCAAGTCCCCGTATGGACCAAAGTACAGAGTGTGGATTGGTAGCTGGAGAGATGCTATTTCACCTCCTGGGCACTACCAGGTGTTCTTGAGCAAGGTACCTGATAGCATATTCCTTATCTGGTTGTTGCAATTCCTCATTTTAAAGTAGAGCTGAACAAAACATTCATGTTATATTGACATCGTTATATGTCAATATATACAAACATGGTCTTAGATTTTGCATACCGTGATATCCTAAAATGGAACAATTGTGGTCTTTCCCTTGCTGTGAAGGCTGTGGTACAGGTGATGTCATTTTTAGAACTTAATTTGCTTTTACCCTCTATTAAATCGACATGACTGATTATTTTTTATCTAAAATCTCATTGTGAAAACACCCTTCAATTCTCTTTGGTATATTGACATTGATGTATTCGTTCAAGAGTATTGTGAAATTTGATTCTCTCCATCTCGCCCTGCACAATCTGGTCCACGGCCTGATGCCGTATAGCAGGGAAAGGGGAGCGTGGAGGAAAAGGAAGGCTTCCAGCTACCGAACGACTCAGACTTCATTCCACATGTAACCAAAAGGGTGTATGTTCATGTTACATGCAACATGTTGGAGGAAGCTAAAACACTGTTCAGCATACATGTTAGTACCATGCTGTGACATGCTTCTTTTGTTGATTTAAGTCTGGAAAACCTAAAATTAGAGCTGAAATAAATCAGCAAACAATTTTGATGATGGTTTATGCCATTTAAAAAAACAACAACTAATGCCAACACTTCCTCCAGCTTTTGAAATGTGTAAATTTGGAGTTTTTTTTAGTCTTCTATGACAGAAAACTAAGCATTTTTAGGTTTTGGCTTTTCATGATTTGCATGCACACAGTAAGTGTAAATAAGCTTGAAAATTGTAAAGCTTTTTAAACCCTGTGTGTAAGTGGAAAGTATGCAGTAGATACAGTATAGGCTGCTGTATGTGCTCTTTGTAGTATTTTGTAAAATCATGGGTGAAATCTGGGTTTGGTCAAATTCAATTCACTCTTCTTAGCTTTAGCGTGCATTTTGTTAAATATTTACAATTGTGAGGGCGCAATTACATAAAAGAAATTTGGTCGAAAAAGAAGATAAAGTCTGACTCAGGGGCATTTATTACCGCAAAAATAATGAAAGAAGAAATATTCAATCTGGGGATCCATAACCTCGGACATGCTCAAAACATGACATGAGGGAGAAGGGGCTGCGGTGGTACTGGCAACGACGCAAACGGTTAGTAACAGTTGCAGGACGACATCACAACGCTAAGATAGCTGCCACAGAGACGTGCCAAAGCCCGATTGTGCTTATGCTCCTCTCAGTGAAGGAGAAGTGTAAATCCAAAGCTGAAAACTCCATTAGGCCGAGTCAGTCATGCATCCGTGTGCTCCAGTGCCAGACAGCTCTGTAAATCAGCTTCTCTTTTTCTGGCTCCACTGAAGAAAACAATATGGGTAGTGTCTGGGTACTGAGCATCGGGCCCTTGGGTCACACACACACACACACACACACACACACACACACACACACACACACACACACACACACACACACACACACACACACACACACACACACACACACCCTAGGGGCCCGTCTGCTACAGAGTGAGACCAAATGCTCTGATCCAGGTTGAACTAACCACTGACATGTGCACCTGTCAGACATGGGCTGCTGAAGGTGTGTGTGTGCATGTCTACTGTTTGTGCAGTACTGTGTGTGCGTGTGTGTGTGTGTTATTCGAGTGTTTGTTTATCCCACCTTGGTGAGTCTTTAATGACCAAAAAAATGCATTGAGCTCTAACAGTGTGTGTCGTTTTATTTGTCTTTCTTCTTGGTGCATTTGTATTGTATTATGTTTTTTTATTATGTTTGTTCTTCTGCATATTTTTGGTACAATAAAAAAAATATTAGAGCTGTTGCACTCTGTAAAAATGTGACCATATATTTTTCAGTTTAACTTGAAAATGGATTTGGATTCTCTCTCTCTCTCTATCTCTCTCTCTCTCTCTCTCTCTCTCTCTCTATCTCACACACACATACACATTCAAATAGACAGACTGTAAAGTAAACAGATTTGGAGTGTGTCCGCCCGTCCTAATCTGTTGGCCAGTAAAGGCTGACTGAGGCCTAGCAGGTGCTAGACACTTGTCTGTGGAATGTGGAGGGTCAGACCTCAGACCTCCCACCAGGACTGAGCTTCCTCTGTTCTGTGTGGGTGTGTGTGTGTGTGTGTGTGTGTGTGTGTATGTGTGTGTGTGTGTGTGTGTGTTACATGTGGAGGGTGCGTAGGATGTGGTCACCACCTGGTCTTGACCTAATTCCATTTTTTATCTCAGGACCAAAACATTACATTACACTCGGCAGGTTGGTTGTTTTGGACTTAATATCTGATCTATGATTGAATCGAAGAATTGGAATGAACTGAATGTCCTCGATAGCACACATGTTTTGTTTAAATAGGCAAAAGCATTTCTTTATTGGTAAAACAACAGAATATGATAAAATGTAAAAACACATTTATGTTTAAATATGTTAACTTACTATAATAAGATACTTTTAGAATCTTGGATTAATATTTGGTCTAATATGATGTCTGTAAGTTATCAGTTAGATGCAATGCTTTATTGCCAGTTCAAAATTGCTGATATTTGGTTTGGTAAGATCACATAAAACATATCATAACTAGGTTGAGACATAAAAGAAATGGTAAAAAAACATATGATGACAATAGTCAACTTGTAACCCTTATGTGCTTATTCCTCTATGATACAATATTTGTACTTTGTTTATTGAGATCAAGCTAATTTTCTGCTTTCCACACACATCAAAAGTTAAATATCCCAATATTTGTGACCAAATACCTTGATATCAATACCCCAACAATATTGTAGTGTTGACTAATGGTGCTTTCGCAAAATATTTACACAATGAGATTTTTGATAAATAACCATTAGTAATGTGGATATAATGACTAAGTGGGTAAAAACAAATAATAGAATAGTTACAAAAGTCTGGTAAGTTTAGAAAGTGACATCACTTTACTGTAATGCAGTCTTTAAAACCAGGAAAATACAACACTATTTCGCCATATTACGATATTACAATATCCAAAATCTAAGACGATATCTAGTCTCATATATCAATATTGATATAATATCAGTACTCTACTGTATATATGGTGCCTTCCTTTTGAGTACGTGAATGTATTTTTATTAGGAAAATGTTGAGTTTGTATTGCAAAACTCCAAATATCTCTATTGTTTCCACATCTGGATGTATCCCTTTTCATGCAGTTGTAATCATAATATCTGTCTGCATGTGTGAGACGTCCCTCCTGTAGCGCCACATTAAAAACTACCGCGACCATTATTTCAAGCTTATCAGCAGAACAACACACAGCCTTAAAGGAGTGGGAATCAGCAGAAAAGCCGTCTCCACTGTCTTTAATTTAGATTAATGCTACCTGCCTGCATTTTTGCTGCCCTGTGGACAACAAGTAAGAGCAGTAATCACCTTTCCATGGGGTGCTCTCTTAGTAGGTCATACAGTAGCTCCACACCAAATACAAGATAATGGGGAAAGTTTGGAAGGTGTGGATGTTATTGTGCGCTGTATTTTTGTGGGTATTGTTGTTATTCTAATCACAAAAGTCAGCGCTGTAAACGATATGCAGAATATGCATAAGTGACACAATCCAGTTTGTGCTTTAACCAGGATGTGCTCCCATGTAACAGAGAGATTCAACCCAAATTGAATGAAGGTAAAGGGTTGAACCCCTGATTTATTTCTCTTTCTGTACACCTACCTCCTCTCTCCCCCCCCCCCTGCCTTTCTTCCTTCCTTTCTCATTTTTCCCCGTGTCAGAATGACTGATGGTGGCCAGCAGAACTGGGTGTCCGGCATTATAGCTCAGACAAATGGCTGCGGCCTGCTCGGCCAGGCCTTGGACCGGACAGAAATCAATATTTCACTATTTAAAATCTATCAAAAGAGGATTTCTGAGAGCGCTGCAGCCGCCTGCATTCCCTTCCACCCACCACCAACCACCTTCCCCAAACCCGCCCCCCACCCCCCACCCTGCCATGCTACGAACACTGAATCAGACACTTTGTAGTTACAACTAGTAATCAATAAGCCAGCACCTTCACAGATCTTAACCGCAGTCGCCTCGGAGCGGTGATGAATGGCGAGGAAGGCCGCGATTCATTTTGTCAGGCCATTACGCCGGCGAATTCTGTCCACTTCATCCTGCAGACAGTCATTTTTCACAGTTCATAAGGAGCAGGAATGGGTTGCGATGGAGGAGAGGAGAGGCAGACAAAGAGAAGGCAGACGGAGATACTGTAGAGAGTCGACCAAAACGGGGAAGAAACAACCTGGGGAGGAGAAAAAAAAGGGAGTGATGACAGACAGTATGAGAAAGCAAGAAAAGGAAAGAGAAAGCAGAGATGTAAACCAGACGGCGTGGCTCCTGTAGCCATTTTCTGTTACAGTGGAGGAGAGGACAAACGCACACTGTGTGACATAAAATCCTTAAAACCTCAGTTTTGGCTTGATTTTCATGTTTAAACTAAGAAAGATTGAAGCTCTATGGGCTGGGTAAACAACCCTTTTGATCTGTGAAAACCTCTCTGGATTATATGGAATAAGCCACAAGAACAGCAAAAAAAAAAAAAGTATGTTTGTTAGCTAAAAACAAGACAACAGCCAGCTAGACTGTGTTCATGCTCTGTGGAACCAAATCAGTCAGGGGGGAAATTGTTTTTTTTTTTCTTCTCATCGCTGAAAGCATTTCATCGCCATAAAGCACACTAGGGCAAAGTAACCATGAACAAGTCCAACTAGTCAAACGCATAATGCTTACAAAACGGCAAAGTGGTAAATTAGTCGTACTAAAACGCACTGTGCGCTCCCACACAGTAGAATGTCGTGATATTACTTCACGTCATGTCCAATTATAATAGCCACGCAGTACTTTTGTATAAAATATCAGCTTGAATTAGAAAATGTAATGGTAGCAGGAATCAAATGGACTTAAATTGGAAAAAGTAAAATCCCTCACCTTCTGTCATTTGTAT
>NC_048430.1:3823037-3834379 GCF_013103735.1 Etheostoma cragini
CCCCCCCCCCCCACCAAATCTTCCCCTTTCCCCTTCCTCTTCCTTCCTCTCTTGGCGAAGCTCCCCGAGACCCACGGTGTTCTTGTTGGATCGGTCTTGCCTTGGAAAACAAGTGACAGCTGCTGTGTGTGTGTGTGTGCGTGTGTGTATGGATGTGTGTGTGTGTTTGTGCTGTCCGTTCATCGTGGTCTCGCCCCACATGTTGGCCCTCACCTGCTGGTGGCTGAGGATTATGAGCTACAAGCCCTTATTAAAACTGGATTTGTTTACCCTTCTGCTTGCACGCAGCGACAACAAAAACAGTATGACCCGTCCGTCGCTGGGCCCCCGCCCGGCCGGGAGGGAAGCGCGCCCACTCAACCCAGCCACATCTCGCACAAATGCACAAAGGTTGAACCTGACTTGTAAACGGATGAAAATTGGAAACAACACAAACTATTTTGTTTTCGCCTAAAATTCAGTGGTTCCAGCCTTTGGAATGTGCTGCTTTTCATTTTCTTATTGGACAGCAAATGTAAAACAGTTTGGGGGCTTACGTCAAGTCACAGGCAATGTAAGGCATCGCCTTGGAGGTGTCCAGCTCTCTCTGTTTTCTGACATTTTATAAACCAAACGATTAATCCGGCATGAAAATAATCGTGAGTTGCATCCCTGTAGTGATCTAGGTGGCAGCTTGCATGTAGAGGGGAAGTCCAAGGCCTGAAGGTGTCTCCTTCAGACCAGCACCCTCCAGTTGAGTCTCCACAGGGACTCGAAGCTGCCACACATTGTTTTGTTTGTGGCTAATGCAGAAAATGAAATGGCAAATTAAAGTATTTCATCACATTGATGCAAAAATCCTATCGAATTTCATTTATTGCCATTAGTCCTGCTCATTGATTTACAGGAGTGCCCAGAGATATTGAGGGGGGGTGTACCACGGTTATATCACCCCCCACTACACACACTGTGTGTAGCAGTACTGCATGGTGGCGTCAGTAAAAGTTGAATCCATGCATTAACCCTTAAAGGGGCAAGCATAAATAAATTTGATGCAAAAAATATTCTTTGCTATTTTGTAATTTATCTAGACTTAAATGACAAAAGTTCATGTTTTTTTTTACACTCTGTATCAAAACATTTTGCATTGCATTCTTTTTAATTTAGTTCATGTGTCAAAACAAGGAATTAGCTACATTTTTCATGTTATCCATACAACATTAGAACCATTTAGAGAAAACCTAATTTTATCTCCCAAGATGAATTGCCCATGTAGGATATAAATGTAAGATTTCATAACTTTTCAAACAGTTCATGTGATGATTTTTATAACACCTTTTTCCTTTTCTTTTTTTATTCCACCATCTTCCCTGTGGAAGATATTCCAGATATTCCAGATATACAGTATATTCTATGGGCAGTGGAAGCGGGGGAAACAGACCAGGCAAAGCCTCACTTTGCACCTCTGACACATGACGGATGTTGGCCCATCCCGGCACATCCTGCATGGGCCATTCACTGGCAGGATAGGAACATGGACAATCCTGTCATACCTCTTATCATTTTATGAATTTATCAGAAATTCCCTGAAAACATGTGTACACTGGTGAATTCATCCATAATACATATTTGAGAGTAATATAAAAGGTGATCAATGTTGCACACATGTATCCTATTCAATATCTAGTAGAGAACAGACCTCAAAACATAAGTACACGTGTGAATGATCAGCCCTGTTTATATCCTTATATGGGCAATGTATTCCCCAGGGTACAGGCATTCAATGCCTAATGGTAAAAATCGTGAGAAGATCATTTTAAAACATGTAAAACTATCTTTAAAAACTATTTTCTGAAACAAAATCACTCTAAAATATCATAATCATTCAAAATATAACAACACTTACCTTATGGCCAGTGTCTTTGTCCACATATGCTGTCATTTTGGATTTTGATCCAAATGTTTGGAATGTCGGCATAAAGTCACATGACCTGATTACATGACCCATCACCCCATCAGTGTTTCTCATCAACTACAACCACATAATGCCCCTCCCCCCATAGCTCCTCCCCTCACAGCCTGTCAAATGACGGTATCCCCCAAGATACAGAAACCCCTAAAGGCAGATCAAAAGGATCTTTTCCTGTAAAAATGACAGTTCTTCTTCTTTGTAGTCTTTGTAGCTGTAGTTGTCTCCAGGCTTGAGGAATAAGTCTTACTATAGCAACAAAAGAGCTCCTCCTCTCCGCTACTTCTCTCCACATGTTTTTGGATCAGCCGAGGTTCAGATACAATCTGTTGTGTGTTTCAACTCAGTGGCCTTTCTATCTCGTTTCTTCTTCATCTGTTTCTATTTGGACCCTGACAAGGACAACAACAACCTAGCTCATGTTCTCTCCTTTTTTCTCGCTTATTCTCCCTTTGTCATCCATTTGTCCATCACATTTCTCTCCTCTTTTTGTCGTTGCTCTCCACCTGCCCCTCTCTTTCCTCCTTCTTTTTCTCTCTTTTTATCTGCTCTCCATTCCCAGCCCTTGTATTTCTTTTCTTCGTCTCTTTTATTATCTTCTTTCTTTCTTTTTTTCTCCGTTCTTCACCTTTCTCTGGCCTTTCTTTTTATTCCCCCCCTCTCTCTCTCTCTCTCTCTCTCTCTTATGACCTTCATTACCTCTTACTTTTTCTCCCAACCTCTCTCTGTTTGTCTCTTTCTGTCGTGATAACAGTCTCCCTTTAATAGGAAGCCATCATTCACAATTCACAATTCACACACACACACACACACACACACTCACCCAACACGCACCCAACACTGAATGAGTGCAAAGTCAGCATCTCTTTTATGGAAATTAATGGGGAGTGTGAAGAGATACGGGGTCAACACAGGCAAAGGTAATGAAAGGAATGACAAAAGAATAAAAGTAGAGAAGGAGGACGGGAAATGGGCAGAGAGAGAGAGAGAGATAAAAAGAGAAGTTAGGAAGCAGGTGAAAGAAAAGACACAAAAATGGAAGAGATAAATGGGAGAAATATGAGAGAGATGAGGCAGAGGGGCAGAGTCAGCATCTGTCATGGAAATGAATGGGGAATGGGACAAGTTCTGGAGTGGAGACGGGAGAGAGGGAGGGAGTGACTCAGAGAGAGGGAGGTGTAGTTGGAGAGTCTACTGCCTTGTTGGTTCCCAGAGTAACAGAGGTGACAGACGGGGGGGAATGGCTGATTTGGTTCTTTGGCTAAACAGTCCTTGCTGTGTGTGTGTGTGTGTGTGTGTGTGTGTGTGTGTGTGTGTGTGTGTCTTCATCCTTGTACTGGTAAGTGTTAATATTGGGTCAGTAAGTTAGGAAAGGGTTAAGTAGTTAATCATGTTGAGCCTGGCAGAATGGTATGATATAAGATAACATAAGGTAAGATAGTCTGGAATAATCCCACACAAAAATAATGTACACACACATCAGAATAACACAAATACACAAGTAGACATAGGAGAAAAATATACACATGTATAAGAAATAGAAAAAATATAATTAGTTATACTAATAATAGTAATAATACAAACATATTTACACCCTGTATATAAACAGACAGTATATAAAGAGAGATATTTAGAGTAAGGTGCGGATGAATAGAAATGAAATATTGCACAGTTGAGTATGACAAATAAGAAGGAATATGGGGTTTTATTGTTCATGTTGTTCATATTAGGATGTATTTCTAGGGTTGTTGAGTGAAATTCTGTCTTTTTTTTAAACAAGGTCTTATCCGTTGTGTTATTAAAGCGCTTATGAATCTTTATGCCCTTGTGGAAATCTAATAATCTGTGTGCGTTGGTGGTTGTTGGCCTTGTGTGGCTGGACAAAAGACATCACCCGTATATTACGAGCACTTACTTCTGTCTATCACAACTGTATCAGCTGATCAGTTTTTGCCACAGTTGCCAGAAGGGGGCACAAAACCACCGGCTTAGAGTCAGCCCGGGCCCAGCACAGAGGAACGCAGGGCACCCACCTCTGGCTGGAAGGTTTACTGTCTAACATTTTTATATGTGTGGAGTTTTTTATTTTTATATCTCTTATTGTCTTTTTTATAAGGGCATCTAAAAAAATATCTCCTACATTTTCTGTATTTTTGTTGTGGTTGCTGGGTGCACAGATGTTGCTATGAAATAAAACTAAGGGCAGGAAATAACAGGCAAGTCAAGGCCCGAGTATTTGTACGGGACTTTTCAACAGCACGGGAATTCTTGTGATTTTCAGAAGACGTAAATTACATTAGAAGCAATGTAAAAGACAATATAAAAAGGATCTAAAGAGTCAAATGAAAGAGTTAAAAGTTAACTGAACACAAATTCAGACAGTGAAAATAAGGCAACACACTTTAAAAAAACTGAGGGCAATTCATAGCAGAAAATGAATATGATAAAAGATGATTAAAAAGTAACATGCTAAGGTAGTGTTTGCAACAATATTAAACTTCCATGAGTACTGAGACGGAGTAAAAAAGTACTGCAGTTGTATTTCACTTGGAGGGAAACCTTACAATGAATGGAGCAAATGGAAGAATTCTAATCTACTTAAAAAGTGACTCTAAAACCACACAACAATGGCAATAAAAACAACTTTGCTGACAACTTTAAGACACAACCAAGACAATGAACCATCTCGCCAGTATTTATTTTGCATACGCTTGTTTGTGTCAGTTTCAGGACAGTTTAAGTTTTATTAAACCAGAAATGGGCCACAGGTTAAGTAGCTGAGAGGCAGGGACAAAAGCCAATTTCCTTTCTGCTTGTCACCTTTTGTGCCAAAGCACATTGGAGGATTGAACCTGCCAATCAAGACTCAAACCAGCATGTTGCCCCCCAGCAAGACAATGACAACCCCCCTTTTTTAGGCTAAACCCTTTGAAGGGGCTTTTGATGGCATTTTAGTAACACAAAAAACAGTGTGTGTGAGAAACAACACACATTATGCCACATTATACAGATCGGATCAATGGCTATTATATTTATTTATTAGAATACACGTATACACATACATACATACAGTAGAAGTGTGACTTATTAGATGATCCTTTTTTTTTTGCAGCCTTTTACTGCCTGTTGTATTGTTTAAAAATGTAGCTTTTTCCTTCAAAAAGTCTTTTAATATTCAAGATAATATTTACTTTAATAATCCTGGAGTTTTTTTAAATATTTTGAAAAAATAAATAGATTTAAAATTTTTAAATTGGGTTTATCGATACAAATGTAGCACCAAAAAAAATCGGCTTGCCAGACTTCTTGCAGTCTATGTCCGTTTTTTATATAAATTAAAACAGATGCAGTCGTTTCCCCTTCAAACCTTTCCCATTAACCATCCAAATGAGAACTTGGCGCTGCATGTGTCTATGCAATTTATTCATAATAATAAATACTTTTAGATATGAAAATGAAAGAATAATACACTGTACATGAAGTACGAAAGTAGTTTACACCATTTTCTTTTAGTTTGTGGCTTCCTCAGCAGTGCAGGCTGAAAGAGGGGGCAGACAGGCGCGAATAAGAGGGAACTGGGTGCTAAAGCAGATTGAAGAAACTCCCCTCGGCCAGCCAAGCATCACAGACATCAAAGTGAAGACATTGTTTGGGAGGAACAATGGCTGCCGTCACAGTCCAGGAGTTTGTGTGTTGTTGCGTGTTTGCGCTCCCGGAATCCCCCTCTGACAGCGAAATCACTGGATTATCAAACCAGCAGATGCAAACCGCAGAGAACAATATCATCCGCGGCCTCAGAGGGGAATCCTCGGAGGCCCGTCTGTGAGACACGCACAGATAACATCACACAGAGGAAGCAGGTACTTCTGCTCGAAGACTAGTAACTCCACACATCATTTTGATGGCATCTTATTTTCTAATATACACATTTTAAATCAAGAATAAACTCCCCTTTAAAAGTGGATTATGTACTTTCCAACTACATAAATGTTAGAGTTTACACATTGATATTTGATAAATCACAACATAGTGAAATACTGGACTGTACATTTACATTGAATTACTGTCTATAAGTTGAACTACTATTACACTAACTTTGCCCTGAATTGACTGTGATTTGTCAGTATGTTCCAGTAGAATTACAGAAGTTAAATCAGACTTTTAAGTACAACCTTAAAATAACAGTGTAAATCACACAGAAAGAGAAAAATAGAATGTGAAGATTTTTATGGTTGCATTTTCAAATAAGCTAAGCAATGGGCTGGGCGATATGGCCGAAGTCTGATCCCAATATGGGTCCTTTCATATCTCAATAAAGATATATGCATCACAATATAACATGTTTTCTGTTTATTTAATAAATAAAAAGTCCATACGAAATAACCACATGGTAAAACCTATTGTCGCATACTCCTGTGTGAATTAGATACCTCTGTGTGCCGTGTGAGGATCAAAAGATCGTAAAGCTTTGTCCAAATAAACTCAATATTACCGTAACGCAGTTTGGCCACTTGTTTTATTCACATCATGATAGAAAACGATACAGAAAAATACATACGATAGCCATTTGTATCCCATTTCGACGATAGGTATTGTCATATTGCCCAGCCCTACTTTCAAACATCTGCAAATATCATTGGACAAACAACTACAAACTGTGAAAAGGCATCTAATGTGCTGTAGTTTTGACAAGTTTACGGTAGCATTTTCAAATGTCAAATGATAGAAAATTGATGAAAATTGGAAACTGGAACAAAACACTTTTTATATAGTGCATGTTTCCAGTGGAGTTGAACACACCCTGACAGCGAACCTTTTTAGATACAACATGGAACTATCTGGGCCGTCTTTGACAAGGTTAAAACCAAAAGAATTATTAGGAATGTAGATTAGAATAGATCAGATTCAACTTTATTGTCATTGCACAAGTAGGAACACCAGTACAACGAAATGCAGTTTTTACATCCAACCAGTAGTGCATTCATTAAAGTGCCTTTCCTTTATAGCAGTGCTTAAAAAGACATAAAACACAGAATGCAGCATGATCATGTTAGTCATGTTAGATCATGTTGAAATAGTAAAGTGCATAGAGTTCTCTATTCTCTATACTCTGAGCGGACTGTCCCGGTCAGCTGGTAGCATGTGGGATTACCATCAAACTGCGATTTGCTGTGTCGACATCCTCATAACCTCTGGGATGCTTCAGCCATGGAGGTCCAGGCTACCATGCCTTCCCGGACACTTCAAAAACCACAGGCGGACTGGTGGGGATAATGCAAAACATAGCCACGGACCGGAATATAGAGAGACAGACAAAAACAGAGAGAGAAATGGAGATGACTGGGTAGAGATGGTCCAATACCATTTTTTGCTTCCCGAAATCGATTCAGATACCTGAACTTGCGGATCGGCCGATACCGAGTACTGATCAGATACCAGTGTGTCATATATCTGGTTATGTTTTAATAACTGTATGCTACTATCCCTGTGTAGATGTGATGTGATATGTAATGTGTGATTTGTTGTTGAACGCCAAATAACTTTATTTTATTGACAGTCGGCTATAATGGAAAAACAACATAAATTAAGTACTTTAACATAGATCTAACATAGATAACGAAGATATAGTTTTTGAACGAAATCCTGTCGCTGGTACACTTTTAATGAAATTACAGTTTGTATAGCTGCTGCTGAGGCTGCCTGTGATTCTGAATTAGTCTATTTGAGAGGAAATCCTCGGAGGGAGTCCGTCTGGGCATCTGCTGGCCAAACAGAAAATCAATAAAAGATCAGAGTAATGGCATGACACACACATACAAACATACACAGAGGTTCAGTGAATTAAACCAACACTAATCACACCTTATTAGCAGAGGCTCAAGTGAACGCCAACCACATCGATCTGAGGCTCCGATAATGGGAGTCATTAGAGTTTAAATGAAGCCAAGCTTGGCAAAATCGGGAGAAAAGGAGTGAGAAGTAGAGATGGGTTCAGGTATAAAGGAAAGGAGACGTGGAAAGGTGATGAAGAAATATGTGAAAAAATGGATGGATGGCAGATCGGTGGTGTGGAAATTGATGCTGAAACTGCTGGGGAAAAAAAAAACGACCACATGCATAATATTTTAAAGCAACTAGAAACTTTTTATTTCAGTGTGATGTCAAACATTTTACACATAAACTTATTTTTCAACGCCCCACTGCTATTCCTTGAAAGTCTGTTTTTAAGTTGGGTAGCTCGGCCTTCCCTATGTTTAAAGTTGTTAAACTTGTAGAAGGAAACAAGATGTCGGCCACACCAGACTGTGGAGCCAGATTGCCAACAGGCAGTTACCAATGTGTTATTTCTGCACAGGCAAATACCTTTTACCTACGTCCTTGAGATCTTCTTCAAACCATTAGGCGTCGCTAGTATGAGAACAAGCTCCAAAAACACTGGTTTCTACATTTCCCATAATGTAACTCCTTAACTGGGGAGTTTTTTTTCCCCTGAATACCCGGCCCTCATTAACCGATCATTACCCAGTATGTGTACGCAGCTGTCCAGAGAATATGTCCGAGCCCGTCTGCACCACTTCCACCTGCGGATTTGCCCGCTGTGTGTGTGTAGGACGGCTGATTCAAGCAGAGAGCCAGGAACTAAGCAGATAAAAAAGCGGCTTAAAACGCAACTTGCAAGTGCTAAGTTAGAAGGAGCAAGTTACCTAGCCGTTGTGAAATAGATTATGTAACCAATTTTTCTTTTACCATGCAAAAAATGTTATACGGTTAAATGGTTCTGTAAATGTGCCTTTATTTTTTATTTTTTGTGATTGTTTTTTTATATTCAGAAATGAATGAACATGCCTATCAATAACGTGCGTCAGAAGACATCCTCAGGGTCATTTCCTCAGACTTAAGAAAGATCCCGAGAGAGAGACAGAAGACATGACAACTGTTTTTACAGGCTAAGTAGTACTCTTCGAGGTGTAAACTCAACTTCATGTGTAAAATTGGTTTAGTGTCCTTTTAAGTAACTGAGAGCAAGGAGAAAAAAAAGCAACCTTTTACTCAAAAAGGGGTGGTTCTTTACATAAAATCTCTGGTGGTAGAACTTTTTTCTTTCTTGATTTCAGTCTATAAAGCAGTTTTCTCCCTAGCAGAGTTTATAGAAGTAAAACTCCCATCGGCACAAAGAAAAGCATCGATACAAGCCTGGGCATCTGACTTAGGGAAATGCTGACACCTCCAAATGCAGTGTATGCGTTTGGCTGACACTCTTATCCAGAGCAATGCAAAATAAGCGCAACAGTAGAAAAGAAAAAAAAATCTGAGATAACTGAAATCCCAAGTAGCTGTTGTGCACCCAGACAGTGGCTGTGACAAACATTTGTCTCCCCTTGAAAAGATGATGGGAAAAAGAGAAGACCTGGGTAAAGAAACACGAGCTGAGGAGCTGTGGTCGCGGCATTTATTGTGTCGGGAGTTTTTCCCTCCTTGCTGGTACAGGACGAAAACGATACAGGAGGACGCAGATGTGATGGGGGGGGGGGGGGGGGGGGGGGGGGGGGGGGGGGGGGGGGGGGGGGGGGGGGGGGGGGGGGGGGGGGGGGGGGCTGTGCCAACAGTGAAGAAAAACGATGTGTATGTAATAGTTTCCTGTCTCCTGCAGTAGCTGATGGGGTGTTTCATGTGTGAGAAGTGCCTCTGAAAACACAAACTAAAGTCTGGAGTGTTTTTATCCACTGGACAGGAAAACCCTTGAGTTGTGGAATGCAGTACAACCCGATAACATGCTAATGAGCTGGGTAATACGTCCATATTATATCAAGATTGGGACATGACATAGATAACCTCTTAGATTTTGGATATTGTAATATAAGTGTTGTCTTTTCCTGGTTTTAAAGGCTTCATTACATTAAAGTTCCCTGACTGTTCTATTATTTGCCTTTACCCACTTAGTCATTATATCCACATTACTGATGATTATACATCCTAAAATCTCATTGTGTAAATATTTTGGCATTTAAATTGAGCTATTTGGTCAAAAATATTATGAATTTGGTTTTCTACATATTGCCCAGCTCTATTAAAGGGTTATTTCCTTACCTCCTTTTAATTTGTTATCACAAATTAAAGCAGAAGCTGACTAGAGCACAACTGTAAGTTCTTCAGATATCTAAAAGCAAGAGAGCATGCGTAATGTTGTAGACATGTGGGGGGGAAACACTGCTGTAACGTTATCATGTTCACTCGTGAACCTTTTGAATTACTTTTATTAAAGTATTTCTATGTTATGCTTCCATACTGTACCTCCACTCCAAATATTGTGCTTTTTACTCCACAAAATGGGACAGCAAAAACTTTGATTCTCAACCTCCCATGTGCTTGCTCATTTTCCTTTCAAAATCCTTTTTTCTTTTCGTTGCTCTCGTCTTCGCGCCTCTTCTTTTGTCTTTTGTTCTTTTTCTCCCAATCGCTTGTCCTTGGCTTTGGCCTTTTCCACATCCAATGCAAACACTTCTGCTGCTGAATGTCAGCAACCATCAAACATGACTCCTTACCCCTCCCCAAGACGGCATCAATTTCAGCCTTGTTAGGCCTCCACGCTTGTATGTGCACACACACATATACAAAGTGGTCGGCTAAAGGCAGACAATTGTAAACCAATCCCTCTATTGCTGTCAGCGAACAAGTGGCCACCTGCTGGGTGAAAAAAAGGGCACCGGAGAAATGCTCTCAATCACTTTCAATTAATCCCCCCTCCTCCTGGCTTGAAGGGGCAGTTTATGTTTCCATGGGGTGTGTGTGAATGGGCACTCTGGGTGTGATGGCACAGATATTGATCATTATCCTCATCTACAATATATTTCCGGCTCACACCAGACCTGTTGGCATCAGAGAATCATTCATAAAAGACTAGTAGTTGACTCACAAAGCAGCAAGCGGGATGGTATTCGTTTAATTATTGAAAACATTTTCTGTCACAGTTTCCTCAATAATACATAAAAATTCTCCTTGCTGGGATTTCCAGACAGTTCTTATCTCATGCTAATAGTGTGGATAATGATAACAGAAGAGAGTGGATGTGTGTGTGTGTGGTTGTGTTGTGCGAGATCAGCAGCTTCCCTGCTTGAAATGATTAGAAGGCCGGGGCCATTATGAGCTCCTCTCTGCCTTTTGTATCTGCTGTAATGAATACTGAGGGGGGCATTTGGAGTACTTTGAGGAACTAACAGCCTTTTTAATCCTTTAATCCTGAGGAAAACCAATTTCACCCTTATACACACACACACACACACACACACACGCACATGCACGCACACACACACACACACACACACACGCACACACACACACACACACAAACACACACACACAAATTGAAAGGGGTTTCACTGAACCTACCATGTGT
>NC_048430.1:3834479-3864096 GCF_013103735.1 Etheostoma cragini
GTGATTGGCTGCTTAGAAATTATGTGTTAACGAGCAGTTGGACAGGTGTACCTAATAAAGTGGCCGGTGAGTGTATATGTGTGCGCGTGTGCTGGGATCAAGTGAAGTGATAGGGAAGGGTCATCAGTGTTGGGGTTATCACCGTTGTAGCCCCTACTGCGCACACATGCACACTCTCTGTTTCTTACACACACACACACACACACACACACACACACACACACACACACACACACAAAGATCCCCCTGTGGCCGCCGTCAGGCTTGACTCCTACTTGTCTGTGAAACACCCCACTGTGACGAGTGCCACAGAAACCTTTCAGCAAGTTTTATCTTTTAACCTTTACTTAATCCTTAATCCTTCGCTCCCTAATGTCCACAAAACACTTTCAAATGCAAACACAAATATACAGCACATTGCATAAAATGTGGCAATGTTCTAAATGTCATTATTATTATTTTTACATTTAATAAAACATTTTTGTCAAATACTTGCAGAAAGTGAAAACCTTTAAGAGATTGTTTTAATTTTTAACAGACTTTTCTATTTCTTATTAGGGCTCCTCATAAGGTTTTTATATCTAATAATGTCTTTTGGAGCTAAAAATATTGGTTGAATAATCAGTTAGTCAGAAAATTAATTGCAGGCTATTTTTATTCCTCCTGCATGGCCGCTGATTATTAATAATTGTAATCATTATTTTAAGCAAAAGGGCTGTATATTAGCTGATTACACCTTTGTAAAGGTGAAAACGTTAACATTATAATAAACCTTAACCATGTAAGCAGCGTTTTACCATTTCAGCTGGTTGATGTACAGCTTCATGTACTTAGCTTAATTACAGTCAACATACTATATTACTTTCCAAGACTGGATCTTTTAAGCCTAATACTTGCATGGCTCCTCAGTACAGAAACAGAGTCACTTGATGATGTAATGCCTGTAATGCTGCTGCCGTCCTACTAGCTCGTTAATAGCAGTTTATGACATCCACGCAGTGGTTACTGGGCGAGGTTGATAAGCTACGGGGGAGGAGGGTGTCTGTGTGTAGATTCTTTTATGTGCTTGCAGCATGTCCAGCATATTTCTTTTTGGAGTGTGTATCTGTAAGGCTGCCTTGGTGTCTGCATGTGTATGAGGACGGTGAGAGTGTGCGTTACTCCAGGCAGCATCTCCTATCATTGCTTCATAATGGAGGAGTGTCTGGGGAGTTTTATCACTGAGCCTGGCTGGTCGGGGGACTTGGGGGCCCAGGGCCCTGCTCAAAGGGGACCCATGATGCTGAAAAGGTGACTGAACTGAAAAGAGAGTAGGGACATTCAGCTTGTCTTTATATGTGTGGGTCTGTGTGTGTGTGTGTGTGTGTGTGTGTGTGTGTGTGTGTGTATGTGTCTGTCAGTGTGTGTGTATGGTAGACACAGGGAGGCTACGTGTGTGTGTAAAGGCAAGAGGGCAGGACGCAAGAGAGCACCACAGAAGAATCGTCTTCCCAGCATGCCACAGGGCTTCCCTTACTCCCTCCATAGGTGCGTAGCGACATAATTAAACCGATAAAAAACCAACAGCGAATGTGGGCGCTCAGATAAGGTCTAATGAGAAGGAGATGGGACAGAGAGGGACAGTGACGCAACCAAAGAGGAGAGGGGGATGGATGAAAAGAGCAGGGAGAGGAATGAAAGGAAGTGAGGCGGGAGACTAAGGCATGAAGAAAGAGGGAACAGAGGGAGAGAAAAGGACGAGAGATTCAGTCAGATGGGGGTTATTAGTGTGCGATGACACATCCGAGGAGTCCAGGACAGGCGATCTGATATCTCTCTGTCTCCTCTTCCTCCGGCTCCCTGCAAAAAGCCCCTTCATTACAAGTCATTAGTATCAAGTCTTGAATCTCCCCATTCTGAAATGTTCCGCTTTTGTAACATTTCAACATTGATAAAGCATTAGGTTTTTTGTGTGTGTGTGCATTCTAATATAATAGTGATACATACATACTGCGTCTTACTTGTTTGCTAGTAGTATTTTTGGAGAAATGTTCCAGTTCGCCTTGTGGCCCAAAACAGGAAAAATAATCTGTTTTTCAAGAGAAAATTAGGCTTTTTTGAGTTTCTGGTACAAGCTGATGGAAAACCAACTTCCAATGTGTATATTTTCTGCCTTAAATTATACAGAAAAAGAAGAAGCAGAGTGCAGGGTTGCTGGGAATTGTAGAATAATAGTCTCAACAGCCAATGCAAGTGAACTGTTTTTGAAAAGTGTCATTTTTTCCATGATACTTCTGGAATTATGAATAATCCCCGACAAATGAAAAAGAAATTGAACTTTAAAAAATTAAATTGGAATGTTCCTTTCTTTCTTTGCCTCTCGGCCTATCTGATCTCTCTCTCTCTCTTTTTCTCTCCTGCCGCCACCAACTGCTCCGTGTCCATCTGTGTACAGCATCGGCTCGCCGGGAGGCTCCACTGTTTATCTACATCATCCTGCAACAGATCAGCTGACACCTCTCACCCCTCCGGCTCTGACCTGCCCTGCTGGCCAACCCCGACACACCTTCTTCCCCATTTCAATAGCTCCATTCCTGAACACTGTAAGTTCTCCTCAGTTTATCGTTTTTGTTTTAGCTCCCTCACAACGCAAGCGATTGTTATTCACTCATTGTGTAGTATAATGATTTGTTTGTCTGTTGATGTTTCTTCTGGCTCGATTCCTTCAATCATTTGTCGCAGATCGTTTGGCTGTGACTAAGTTGGCAGTCAAGACGCAAACACGAAGTGGGCCGTATCCTCAAAATACATTCTCCAATCATGAATAGCTCAGTGGGTAGACAAGTCATCATGGCACCTGCAGTGTAATCTGATGGATGCATACAGATCCCTTTATTTTGAAACAAGATAGTAAATAGATGTGATTAGGGGAAAGTAGGAACGTGAGAAATGGCTTGACACACCCGTTCCACCGGGACCTTTAAAATTGTTGTTTTAAAATCCCAGTTCCATCTCTGAGCTGGAACCACGAAGCCCGTACAGTTTATTTCCAGGATTAAACCATGATTAAAATATATTTGCAACTGGTGTATTTCCCTAGTCGTTCCACCATGATGAAAATGAGATCTCTACTTCCTAAATCACTGTAATACTACTGCATTAGTATAGACTAATACGACACAGATGTGTTTCCTCTTCAAAATGCCACTGACCAACTGCTCCTTGAAATGATGTCACAACGGGCATCTCGTCCTCAGAATTAGGGACCTAGCCATTTTTTTTCATCAGCCTTAGCCGATGACCGCTCTGCCGATTTTCTTGAGCCGATATTTGGAGCCGATACTGCTGTTGTTCCCTCAATTTACATCGTAATAATGTAAGCCCTGCCACACTGGATTTGTTTTGGGAATCTGCAGTGCCATTTCTTTAAAAATAATAACCAAAAACACAGATCAGTGTCACTTCTGCAATCATCTTCCATTCATATCACCCAAATGTTGTGTGCAATGTGCATCATAAGGATGGGTGCACTGCATGTGGTTAACTGGGCAAGGGTTAAAGGCTTTCATCAACTTCTACAATACAACCTTGATGATGCTTTGCTTGCTGACATATACTAAGACAGATATAATCAGGTCATCACTAAATGTCCTCTGTAAACACATTTAAATAATTTAAGAAAACAATAAACCTGAAAATTAGCCATTGAAATAAAGTGCTTGATATTTAATTTAGGACAACTGTTCTCCAGTATACTGTATGCATGCATCATTTTCGTGAATGGTCTGTGCATGGTCATACCGTTGGACTCCACCACTGACAATGCAAACTAGTGACAACACATTTCATCACTACAGCAGATTTTTGCAAGTCATACAAAAATGACGGGTTTATACGATGTAAATCTTTATAACTTTAAATTGAGGTTGTTAAAATCAGTATGTGTTTGTGTGTTATGTAACGAGGGTAGGGACTCTAACATACCACACTCTTTATTCTTTACTCAGCTCTACTGACAGATTTTGGTATCAATCGTTACTTTATTTATTTATTTATTTTTTCCTAGATAGTGGCCTGTGGGTAGTTACAAAAGTTACTGTAGTATGACTGTGACATTTTGGATTTGTCACTTGCTGACACCAGAATCTATCTTTGTACTCATTGATGAGACTCTAGTGAACGTTAAGTACCTCAGTGTGGAAGTGGTGTGTTTTTAGAGAGTTTAACTGGAGGTTGTTGGTGGCTTTAATGTTAACCAGTTTGAGTATTTGGAGCCATTCTCACATCTTTCTTTCTTTGGGTCCTGCTTCGTTAACAGACCGCTGTTTAATCCGGAGGAGGTAATGGTATCGATTAACACAGCCAAACCGGTTGAATACCCAGCAATAAGATGATCAATCATATCTTTAGAAGGCCCTGGCCACATGTTTTAGCCCCCGCATTAATTCAATCCCCATTATCCGGGGTAAGGAGGAGGCCATAATGGATTTGTGCACTCTAACAGAAAATGGCTTTTTGAACCAACAAACAATTAGCACAAAGAGTTTTGGCAAACCATACCCATATTATCAACATAATGGGAAACAAGCCTGCAGCTTTTTAAATGATGGGGGGGGGGGCGGGGAATAATGTCTACAGAAAGTTTTCAACTTTAATTTATCATTCCAGGAGAGTCCATTAATCATAGCAACTGTGCAGCCATGTTTTTCCTATTGATTTTAATCTAATATTTTATCTCCTTAGTTAATTTCCCCGTAAACTACTTTTTGGGATTTTTTTGTTTACTGCTTGTAACGTAAAATGGGCCTCATACGTGTGTTCATCACTACAGCATTACAAATGCGAATAACAAATGCAATGGGCATGACTATGAAGGTGAAGTGTTTAAATCAGCTGATGGAATTTGCAATCTTTGCCAACAGCATGCAGTCATAACGGGAGTGAGAAATACAACTTCTACTCAACAGACACTTCTGACAGTGAAAGTGAATGAGTAGATGTAATCTCTTGACTTGACATACCTGCATTTACCCTTCATAACAAGCCAAACGGGACAAGTTTAAAACTGAGGCCGATTCAAAGGCTCCATGTACAGTGTATGTATTCATACTTGACGTCTGAGCAGTTTCCATCTGCTTTGTTAGAACGTGAGATGTGGAGGAAAGCTGTGGAAAAAGCTAGTAAGAGGACACAGTTGAGCATGAACTATTCTATGGCTCGGCATTATACTCAGCAGTTGGAGCTGGTCTGAAGACACGCGTTTTATATCTGTCTATTTCTCTAAAAGATTACAAATGAATTACTCAGTCGTGATTTTAATGAAAAAAACAAGAAAGTTGTAACTTTACAGGCGGGGCTCAGCATTACAACAAGATATCAGAAATGTGTATGACCATTTTCTTTTGCATTGTGCATTCCTTTGATACATAGTTTTTCTTCATTTTGTCTGTTATGTTTGTCACAATACTGTGTTAAGGACCACATCTGTTTTGAGACGGGGAGGGGGGTTCAGTAAGTAAGTAGAAGTAAGAATAATTCCCATACAAGAAGGTGTAGGACAAAAAGGAGAGGTAAATGGAGGCTAGTGGGGATTTTATTAAACATGATGACTTGTCTGTCGGGTAAACAAAGCTTCCTCGCCTGGTGGCCTAATACTTTGAAAAAGTGCCAAATCAGCCGGTGAGGATTTGGTGTGTGTGTGGGGATTAATGCTAAACCTGCGAGGCTGTGGCTCCCCTGTATGCAAACACAGTCCGCTACGTTAACCCGGTTTGATATCACAATGCATAATCTCAGCTTTTTGAAAAACACACACACATACACACACACACACACACATACACACACACACACACAGGCCTAATCTCTTCTTCCTGCAACTGTTGGGGTGTGACCTCTACGGCATGATGCCTGCTGAGTGACGGGCCGCTCATCTCTGCACAGCACGCTGTGTTAGGCTCTCTCTCTCTCTCTCTCACACACACACACACACACACACACACACACACACACACACACACACACACACACACACACACACACACACACACACTTTTGTACACACAGAATAGACATCTAGTTATTTTTGTGTGCTGGCATATTCTTTTTATGAAAACAAAAGCACATCACATTTGAGTGGGACGACACTTCCTTTCTTGTTGGATTCCACCCTTTCGGATGTTTCTGTCCAATTTTAGTGCCCTAAAGTGACCTGTCCTCCTATCAAGCTATAGTTCATTATTTTCCATCAATTGGAGCTTGTTACGAAGAAGTCATCTTACACTTTATGTCTAATTAAATAAATCCTCACATTCAGTTTGCCGCTGACTGTCCCCAGTGCGTGTGGTTGTCTAGATTATGGCCACCTCTTTAGTCTTCTCTCTGGTGTGTCGTTTCAATGACAACATGAGGGGACCGAGTTAGACATAAAGTTGGATGCGGAGACTACGTTCTATTTCCAGCAGTCAAGCGTCAGTCCAGCCTGCCACCTCGACATTCACGCCACTTTCAAACGCTTTGCTAACCTCCCCTTCACATGTGCACCTGGCACGCGTCGGACCTGTGGACCGACGGCAAACACCCCTTAGTTAATATTTACACAGCATTTACAAAGCCACTTTTCCAGTGGGTTATAGGGGCTCTGCAGGTGTTAATCATTGTGTGCATTGATCCATGTCTTTCCGTTGCAAAGGTTGGACCCCGGAAAGGTTAATTGGAAAACAAGACAGCAAAACAGTTTAGAGTCATGCTAAACTAAAAGTTTATTATGTGTTTTGTGCTGGTGATCTAAAGGACGGTGAAAGTGAACGAGTAGATGTAATCTCTAGGAAGTATGTGATGTTATATATTTGTTGTTCCCTACCAACTGAAGGACCCTACACACTAAAATGATCTTGCATGTTAATTGCATGTCACACATGAAATTTAATAAAACAGTGAGTACATTCATTTGTCAGACTGTACAATATCCATTTTTAGGCATGAAGAACTGTCCGTAGTGTGATGCAGGTAGGAACATGTTGTGTTGACTAGTGCAGGGTTTCAGTCAAAGCATGCAGTTAAAATGCATAAAATCAAAGGCAGGGGCAAAGCTGCAGTAGGCTTCTAATTTCTAGATTTCAGAAGCTTTATCACTATTTAGTTTGTGAGCTTGACAAACTACAAAGTGAAAACTCTTCTCTGTTAGCTAGTTAAAATACCAATAGTCCTGCTTGTCCCTCCCTGCCCACATCCTGGCCAAAACAATGCAACATTTTATGCCTGATTCTGATTTCTTAGTTTGATGATGCTGGTCTGTAGCATTAGCCACATTGTTTTAACTCATGCTATCTTTATTGACAAAGCTCTAATCCGTGGACGTGTGTCGGACCAGTATTGTGGATTGATGACCAGAGATTTATGACGTATCTTTCACGGTTGTCAACTTTTGTACAGTGTAGTCTATAGGGTCTTTCGAATGGTTCCAGTGTTGTTAGTATTTCAAGAAGAACACAATTGAATATCTAAAATATATCTAATGGGGATTTTAACAACTTAGGTTTTATTTTGGCACCAAACACAGCTTCATGGACTGTTTACATCTCTTCAGGATCTAGGAGGGTATATGTATGATAAAAATAACCTTATGGGCACTAAAGGATTTCTCTGACAGCTTACCTGGCATTATGTGAATGGTCCAATCGCCTCTGAGAGCCCAGAATTGTTTGCAAACACTGTTATTTCCAGGTTTGTGCTTTATATCACTTTGTGGCAAACTGGAACCGGAGCCAAAAAAGGAGCTGAGAGGCCCTCGAGCTGAAGAGGAGCCACTTTACAAGCAATTCATCACCTTGCTGCAGCCTGTCTCTCCTCTCCCCCCTCATGTTTCTCTCCCACTCCCTCTCTTTCCACTGCTCTGGCTTTTTTTTTATCTTTCTCACTCTGTAGTTGTTCTCCTCTCTTCCTCTCTGTCCCTACAAAATACCTCCCTCCCCCCCTCCAAACCCCTCAACTTTATCCCCCCTCTGCCACCGTCTCTTGGTCTCTGTCTAATCCCGGAGGAGAAAGCTTCGGTTCTGTTATGGCGTACGGGTATCTGACCTCAGCATCGCCTCTAATCCGGCTTAGTTCACTTAATGATGCCACTTGTGGTGCCACGAACGCCACCGAGAAGTCTATAAAAGCCTTCCATTAAAATGCAAATCCGAACTGCCGGAGAGAGAAGCTAAGCAACATGAGAGTGGGAGAATTTGACCGCGGATCCCTTCTTTTTCGTCTCTCAACTATGCAGCCGATGCAGCAAACGCTCCCTCCAATAATAACTGATTCTGTGATTAGGAGCACTGCTGCATGTTGGCGATGAAATAGACTCCCATCCTCCGCAGAACAAAACGAGAAAGAGAGGGAAAACTCAACCTATTCCATTCCAGAGGAGACTCATGCATTTTTTTCCCCCTGTTGTTGTCAGGAAATGAACAAATGGTTATCAATGTTCGGGGGGGTAAATCTCCCATCTCTCGGCCAGGTTTTCCTAGCTGATACTATATTCTTCGTACAAGGAAGGAAATTAAATTTCTCTGTGCGCCGTATCACCTCGCGTCCACCGCTCCCCCCCCCCCCCCCCCCCCCCCCCCCCCCCCCCCATCCCCCTTCTGCTCTACCTTTTTATCAGGACATTCTTTACTCCGAGAGAGGAGGGAGCCTCCTCTGCACCTCCAAACAGAGAAGTTGTCTCGAGCAATAACATGCCATACACATCCAGGCTGATACACACAGCAATAGAGTAGTTTCAATTTACAGAAGTATTTGTTGGAGGATTTCTGACTTTTTTTTCTATTGTTGGATTACACCATATCATGTCGATTACACTACTGTGTGTGACACTCCATGGGTGAAGAGGCATGAACCATGTTCATTGTCTAAAAGAAGAAATTCACGTAAATGTACAAATGTACATGAGTTTCTAATTGTAAATGTACATCTAATGTATTCATCCAATCACCAGTTAGTTAGTAGTTTATCAAGGGCACTATGGGAAAATTGTAGTAGGACTGGTAACGCTTACTTTGATTATCAATTAATGTATTGATTTTTTTTTTTACTGATTAAATGCTTAGTCTCCAAACATCTGGATACAGAGATATTTTGTCCAGAACTGTTATATAAAACAAAGCAGCAAATTCTCACATTTGACAAGCTGATCCCAGATAAAGTTTGTTTTTGTTTGTTTGTTTTAATTTCCTTTAGCTGCCTTAATATCACATACAGTATGCTTCCTTGCGTCCATATGGGAATCTGCATAACAACAAAACTAATTACCACCACTTACATGCAACTCACAATTACATAACAATGACAATACATCAATCACACAGCAGCCACACTTGTATGGACATTTACTGAACAAATTCGATCGACATGCTATCCATAAGCTATAGATATAATATGTGGGGGGGAAATCGATAGAGCATTGTATCACGATATTTTCCGTGGCAAAACCTTATCGATACACAGGTACCCATATCATTATATATGTGTTGGTCAGTTTGTCTGCTTGATGATCCCATATTGCAGCAATAATATTGAAGTGACATAAACAAACAGAAAAATTAATCTTTTTAGATGAAACCCAAATTTCTTTTTGGGGAAATAATTTGAAATTGGGAAGAATTTGAAGTTGGAAAAAGGTAATGAATTGAAATGTATCACAGAATATTGCAATATGTGTAATTTGCAATCATATGGTATTGTGACATAAGATATTGGATAGTAGGGCCTCTGGTGATTCCCACTTGACAATATAAATTAACATACAACAAGATACAATAGATAATTTGGCAACTTTGCTCGGGAACATGTTTCTAGTCATTGGGGCTTAATTGTCATACATCATGTGACAGTTCCCTTTCTGTCACCCAAGAAGTGTAAGTGTGAAGAAAAGGCCACATTTAACATTTCATTACCTTGTGTTGCAACATGTACACCCCTGACTCCTAAAAACAAAGATAAATCAAGAGAAATGCAGACTAAGAGATTAAACCACTGGAAAAATAATAGTGGCACACATTGAATTGTGTTTTTGTTTGAAGAAGAATGGCTAATTTCTAGCCCTGGGATGCCAAAATGCTAACATTTTTATCAGGTCAGGCAGTGCTTCTCATTCCAAACAGCGTCTTGGAATAGAAAGTCTTCAGACAACACACAAACATTGTTCTTGGCAGAGCATGGGTGATGAGGCAGTGTTGTTGGCTCTGTAGTGAAAAACCTATTGAGAGTCAGGAGAGTGAATTTTGGGCCGCTTCACTGCCCTGATGCCTGCCAGTGATTGGCCCGATTCCTGCTTTCAGAAATGTGGTCATGGGCAACACACACACACACACACACACACACACACACACACACACACACACACACTCTGAATAAAACATATTTTGAGGGAATCTTGTACTATTGACATACAATTTGCAGAATATGCGTGAGACTATTGGGGTCAGTGCTGCAAAATTACAAATTTATCATACAATGAAGCTATTATTTTTTTATTTTCTTTAAAAGAACAGATTAACAAAATACCAACCAATATTATTAAAAGCTTTCCTCAGCAGAGTAAAAAAAGACCTATTTTAGCCCAATTTGTGACCATACATTGGCAATATTTGCCTTAATAAATGTCAAAACATGCAGTATAAAGCTCATTTACTTCTTGCACAGCACACAGCTTCAAACTGTACGTGCTGCATTTGCCAGCACAGGCCCAGTAAATGTGTTTCTAATAATCGGTGTGAGAGAGAACAAAAAGCATGAGGAGTCATATTATGCATCTGATAAATGTTTAATATAAAATAAATATGTATGTATATATAGTGGTGGGTAACCCAATGGAGACAAGTGTATACTCTTCATTTCTACTTTCCATTCCACCAAAAGGAGAAAATAGAAATGTATTCTGTTACTAGTTGAATTACTGCTCTGAGTGATGTATATTTATTGTGAGGTGAAACCTTATATGTCAAGTTACTCAACTTTTAAGGAAGGAAAACCAGTTTTGTTTTCAATATTTATTCAAGTATGTAAACATTGAGCCTGCATTAAAACAACTTTTTAAAATTCATTGTGCACCTTAGATGACGGTATTTTATCAAAAATGAATAGATATAGATATATTATATATACAGTGTGTATATGTATATATTTATTTTGTTTTAGTTATGAAAAATAAAAGGTACTTTTTGCATGTCTAGTGATTTATTATTAAGAAAGAAGATGTCGCTCTACTGTACATGAATGGCAACTTGTATCATTTTTGTTACTTTTGATGCCGTCCGCAAAACTTTATAATACTTAATTTTTAAGAAGTTGCAGATGTCTTCCTTGAGTCAATATGTTTTCAACATTCAGCACACAATATTCTGAGGAGACAAACGGTGCAATGTAGAGTATAAAACAATAGTTTTTAACCCAAATCAGTAAAATGATTTGTTCCAAAGGACTGAAGGTGTCCAATCTGTGCTCATTTGGCCTTCACGTGCCCAGAGGGAATTAGGAGAAATTAACAAATGGCATTTACTCAAAATTGCACTGTTACAAAAAAACTACAGTATACAGTACAATAACAGTTTGAAAACATGTAAAAGGGAAATATGAAGTAGGCAAAATTACAATGCATGTCCACGTGTCATCTGCATACCATGTTAGATAAATACTGAGAGCATAGAAACAGAATTTTTACCTTACAAGTCTTGAGTCCACTTTAAATTATAATCAGCTACAATACCTTTAAAAAACAACAACAACAATACTGTGTAAACGTACAGTGGGCCTCGTTGGAACAGCGGCGTCAAGTTAGTTGTGAGAAATGGAGGGTGTAAAGTGGGAAGGGCACAACGAGAGAGAGAGAGAGAGAGAGTGAGAGAGAGAGATGTGGGGAGCATCTGCCTGTGGTCATGGTTCATTCACTTTCGCTATGGCCTCTCAGCTCTTTGAAAGTGCAAGATGGTGAAAGAAAGAGAGCAGGAAAAGGGGGGGTAGTAGAGAGTTGGCATGGCACAACATTTCCCCTCATTTTCATCTGTTACATTCATCATATCCTCAAGTCGATGGTTCTTTCCCCTTTTTTTGTAACCGCCCTCGTCACTAGAACCCAAGAGGAAGTTAATAAAAGACGGGAGCTGTACCAAACTTGGGAATGATGAGCGCTTGATCTCACAGCCTGTTCAAACCAGGGGAGTGGAGCTCTTTTTGGCCATGTTTTGACATAGCTGGTTCAAACGGTGTAAAAAGGGTCAGAGAAGTTGTCAAGGGTAAGCAGATTTTTTTGTGGTCAAGACAGAAGACAATGAGCAGATCCAATAGCACATAGCACCTCTAAAACATATCAGATTGCTGTAGACCGTTCTATATCTGCTCTAAATCCTCCTGAACTGTCTTGTATTCGTCCTCCAAATTCTTTTCCATTTTTCCCCCTTAAACTGTTCATTTTGGAAGTCTTTCCTTGCACACTTCTTTAAAATGTGTTGTCCTGTGAGCCAGATCTGGTCAAGAGAGATAAACAGAACCGATGCCTACGAAATTCAGTTGCAATCAAAAGAGGCTCCATCATGTGTTGTCTGAGGCTCCCCTGTGCTTCTTGGATGGGCCCGGGGTTTGGGGCGCTATAGGGGGGCGGGGAATTGATTTGTGTGTATGGCGTGACAAAGGCAGGGTGTTTGCATGTTAAAGAAGACTTTTTTAGGGAAAGATGTGAGGTCACAGTTTCACTGTTTCAAAGGCCTTTTGGCGCAGCGTTGATAAGGGAACACAAGCCGGTGTATTCGACAGGGGGAAGATGTATCTGTTTGGGTTATAGCGTCGCACCCGGCCCTGCCCCGCCTTGGCCCTGCCCTTACCCAACCTCTAATCTATAGCGTCAGGAAGCGAACCATCACTCTCCGGACTCTTTACCAATCACATGTTGACCTTAAGGGCGTCAACGTTCCAAACTGCTCTGAGTAGAAATGACAATGCAATCGACAACGCATGTCTACAAGTTCAACTAAGAAATCAGGTCCGTCACAGGTTTTAAATTGTGAATTGCTCTTTTCCTTTCAAAACTGACAGGCTGCAGCCTTCACGGATCCATGTTCCACGAAGACGATGCTCATTCAAAAGATAATCCATTTTGTGCTTCTTCAGAAAGCCTCGCACATTCGAACGTGACGTCTTTGTCAGCGCTTTCTCATGTCACAGGTTTGTTGGTAGTTGTAATGGTAATAGCTGGCATTACGATGACAAGATAACTGATTAGGTAAAATGGGCGATTGTTTTGAAGGGGTAAGGTGCCGCATTCAGAAAGAAGCGAGACGGAAGAACTGAACCGGCCGAGAGAAATCATGCCAACGTGTCTTCAAATAAATACGCAGACGCTTCAGTTGTTTATTTGATTGATTTGGTCCTTTCATTGCTTTCCGATTAGAATTTGTTGAGCTATTACAGTATTTTCTTTTGTAACATGCCATTCTATATTGAAGTGCATGTGTTCCTTTGTATCTTAAGACTTTAATAGATGAAAACACATAAATAAAGCATTGCATGTATTCTGTACAAACCTTAAGGAAGCTTACCCAGGATTACAGGATGTGTTTTAAGTGAACAAGGCCAAATTAACAGTAACCATACTTTGCACTATTGAGTCAAGATCTCTTGCAGCTCCACTTTTTTATGGAAGTTTTCTTCAGTACCTTTTGAATTAGTAGTAGTATCTCTTCACTTCCATTTTGTCCTCTCTTCATCTTTCTGTACGCCGTCTTTGCTTCATCTCCCTGTTGGCTACACTCTTTCATTTGTGAGTCCTTTGTCCTCTTTTGCGCCTCCGTTTTGTCCCATTAACTCAGACGTGTCAAGGCATGCCCATTGCTAGCTGTGCCCAAGCCTGAGCATGGCAAAGCAGGACAGATGGTTGCTAGGGAGGTTGCCAGGGCGGATCAGTGGGCTTGTGTGTGCACGCCTGTGTGTGTGTTCAGTCTCGCAAAGCCACGCTTCACCGTCAGACAATGGCATCGCCGGCCCACACCGGGGTTGGATTGTGGCACCAAGCCGCGACCCAATAATGCCGGTGCCGCTGAGGGTTGCGACCTGGAAACGGGGGCCGACTGTGATAACAGCTTGGCCGAGCGGTGGGGAGGACACCTTGTCAGTGTCGCCACGTCGTAACGCGTGAATGTCACTGTCCTACTTGCCCGCCTGCCCTCCACCTCTTTTCCTTCCCATTCACCCCCCACCCCCCCTCGCCACCTCCTTTCAAACCCTCCACACACACATTCCTCCCTCTCTTCTTCTTCCTTGCAAGCCCTCCATCTTGAGCAAAACATGTCCTAGTAAGATATGAACACCAGAACCAGGCAGAAAATAACGGTTTCCCGTTGATTTGCTGCGCTGTTCTATTCTCGGCTCGGTTTTGAATCCACGCCTTGGCAAAGGGCTCGATTCGCTTTGATGAGCCCTTCTGCAGACTGTAATCCTTGTCTTTTGGTTTATGGCGCATTGTCAGTTCCGCGTGTCTTCATCGAGAATGGTCTGTCTTGTGTGTAGCCATGATACGGATACCAGTGAATTATAACATTAGAGACCTGTATTTAGGGGCCTGTGGTGTCTTTTCCATCTCTGGAACAGATTCTAAATACACTGAATACACACTTACTCACACACTTACTGTTTGTTCGTATAAAATCTCTGTCTAACAAGTGGATGAATAAATGGCAATATAATTCCTTTAAACAGGAATTTGTAATTATGTACTTAAACATGCCATGTGCCGAAACACACTTTAGTTTGAGACTTTCAGAGGGTAAAATCCTTTACCGTAACTTTCAGTAGACTGTGCTGTTCGAGGAGGTGCAAAGACTCCAAAGTATGTGTAAATTTAAACTTGGCTTAATCTTAACAGGACAGATTACACTCAGCAGGTGAGTCTGTGAGGAACAGGGGCAGGCTGCTAGCATTGGCATGGCGCCCCACCAGCAATAACTCTAATGGAGCACTTTCAGAGCTCCTGGGAGGGAAAATCAAATGATGTCAACCATGTCATAATCCAGACCTGGCTCTGTGTGAGGAAGTTCTACTGTAAGAAAGCAAAGGGTTGGATTGGTGAGGGGTTTCAGGCACGGGTTTATCATGACTCTCATCTGATATCTGTGACGTCTGATGTACATGACGGGAGAAATCAATGTAAATCTGACAGTCTGGAATATATCTGACCACCAACATCTCAGGGCTCACTTATATTTCTTCCTCACGAGTTTAATTTGTTATATCCAAAAGAGTTTTAGAACTTTCTTGGCTTGTCACAAGCCAAATTATGACGGTGTTTCTCACCAATTAAGATTTTTTTTAGAGATTCTAGAGTCTTATAATACAGGAAATGTTTATTTTGAGCTTTAACATACTGCCAGTCCTCGCTGCAAAAGCAAGCAAATACATATCACACGGAAAAGATATCTTCAATCAAACGAAACACTGTGTAAACAAAAGCAGCAGCGGGTGACAGTGTTTCAACAAAGAGGCTTCGTTCTTCAATTACAGACCTCAAGCCTTTAAAACAGAGATATTGTTATCTGTCTCCACGTTACACTCCATGTCTGATGTCTTTCTCTCACGTGTAGCTCCCTCCAGTTTTCTCCGATGGATATTAAAGCCGCAATCTTGTGTTCGTGAAGTTATGACACTGTAACCGCAACACCGTGCTCTGATATGACATAGAATGGGTTCCATCATTTTGGAATTATGAGGTCTTGTTTGTTAACAACGTTGGTGTTGGTCACATCTTCTTTTCTTAGAATTGGCAGAGAGGAGTGTTGATGAAGGTTTAAAAAAAAGCACTTTGTTCTTCAACCTGGACTAAAACAGTTTAAAACATGGTTAGATTAATAATGGATCAGTGTGCAAAAAAAACATCAATCCCACAAGTAATTTCCAGGATGACTCTCACTGTGGTGCAATAAAAAGAAAGAGTCAAGTTACATAAGTAAGGTGCATAATTCAGTTTAAAGTTTGATTAGAAATTTGAAAAATGGTGGTGTACTCGGCTAGAAAGTGACAGTCAAGAATCGACTGATGAACTGTCTTCCACATGACATTAGAGCTGCCTGTTGAAGCACCACAGGGTGCCGTCAGATCTCTCGCTCTGATAGGGACACAAACCTCCAACCTTTGTGTGTGTGTGTGTGATCTGTCCTCTCACTTGGTCCATTCAGCCTGTGACTGATGACGTTCCCCGCCGGCACCAGGCGACATCACGGCACAAAGAGCCACTCCGGGTGAAACAAAGACCCTCTAATTGTGCCTTTGAGCAGGCCGCTTGGTCAGTCAGCTGGTGGCTGGTGGGTCCCTTGGGTCCGGCAGTCCCACAGATTGGCTGAGGCCTGGGCTGCTGCACCGGGAGGAAATTAGGAGGCTTTGTGTCTCCCAGTGTAGCCATATCAGCTCAGCTAATATTATACCATTGATTCTCTCCCACAAAAGTGATTTCATATTCTTTAATAATAGAGGACACAATGATAAAAAGTAATGCACATTTTGACAGTCACGCAACTATTTCAAAATCCTATTTCAAAATCCTATTTCAAAATCCTATTTCAAAATCCTATTTCAAAATCCTATTTCATCCTGTTTATTGATCCAGACAGAGATGCAACTTTACTAATGGTCGGCTCCAGGGATTAAAAAAATTGCCCTAAGCAAAAGTGAGGTAAAGACACATTTTGCTAGAGTTGAAAATGCTTTTTACCAAAGTATAAAATGTAACGTCCACATTTAGGAAAAGAAAAAAGTGATCCAGGAAGAAATGAGTGTGAGTACCCTGTAAGTGAACATGTCCGTTGGTGGTGGTGGACAATAAACACTAGGGTTAGGCGGTAATACGGTGTACCGCGGGGTCCTAAAAATAGCAACGGCATCAGTTTTAATACCGTCATTAAAAAAATGCAATGCACTTATATAGGAGACAAGGATTAAATATGAAATATAATGTATGTAATGCCTACAAGGCAGGTGTTTTTGTCATCACCTGATAGTGGGGGGGGGGGGGCGGGGGGGTCTGGAAGAAGACTTCGGGGTTAATGAGAACAGAGAGGTGTTTCAGTGTTAGTGTTTGGTGTTCAGTTTCTGAACGGTGTAGGCACTCCGTCCGAGCCTTACATTGTCCTTTATAATTTGTCACTGTAATACCGTGTATTGCGGTAAAATGGGGAGGAGATTTGAGGGTATCAGGTTACGCCCAACTCTAATAAACAAGCGGACTATCAGTTATTATGCACAAATAAATGAGCTAAACATTTCCTTAATGTTCTGTTTGACTGCGCTGTAATACACCTGCTGTTGCGTACTGTGTGTTCTTGTACATACTGTATAGTCGAGGGTCCTCATGGGACATGTTTCTATTGCTTTCATGTGATGTAGCACGCCTTAAAGACAGATTGAAATGAGGCAGACGGTGCTCTGTCTGGGATAATTGGAGAATTGTTGATTTTGGCATAGAAAGCTGGTGGGAAAACACACTGACGCCAAAAATGGAAATATAGTAATGACTTTTATTATAGGAAACCACCATAGTAGGCCTATTAGTATGTCATGCTAATTTAAAATGTTCACGTTAAACTTCCCGCAGTGTCATATGGCCAGATTGATTAAAGGAGGAGTCTGTGGATTTAAAAGAAATATTTCTTATCGTTAATAACACAAAAAGGAAGGTATTGTCTGAGGACCGAAAGCCTGATATACAGTATCTTATACATATAGGTCCGTTTTTGCCCCAAAACAATTAAACCCACACACAGAAGATGGACACACACACACACACACACACACACACACACACTCACACTCTTTGTAACATTTGCTGAAAACTACAGTGCCCGGCTATTTCCCGCAAAATCTTGACCCGTTTTTTTCTTTTTCTTTTTTTCAAACTATATAATTGTGAGCTGTTTTTTAAAGAGCCAATAGGCATGGGGCTGAGTGACACGGATAAGCTGTCAGAAAGTACCCTTGAACCACTAATTGCCAAAGAAGTAAACTCCCTTTACATTTCATTTGGGGAAAGCAGTTTTACACATATTTATAGTTGAACATAAAGGTGTTTAAAACCTCAGATTAATGCAACATCAGCTATAAGTTAAATTACACGCACCCAGAAAAAAGGTATACTTTGATTTTTATTCTAAAAAATAGAATTAGTGGTTGTTCACCTCCATAATATCAGTTACCTGGAGGTCATAGTTGAGCCACCTTTTTATTTACCAGGACACATGTATCCTGGGAGTGAAGTAATTGTAATAAAAGTATTTCAAGGTGAATTAAAAATGACAAAGTAGGCATGAAATAGCAATCATCTCTAACAAACAAAATAGACGGACAACACAAAGACAAAACCAAGCAGTGCAGCAGCAGCATGATTGACTACAAAATGCACTGTGGCAAAATCTGGAGCTCAAAATAGTGCGTCATGTCATCCAGACGGTCCAGGACACCGGGCGTGTCCTGACTGTGACGGCTGGTGGATGCTGGTGGTCTGCAGTTGTGGATGCAAACAGGGCTGGCCATTTGGTCCTATTGTTAGCCATTGTTAAGAGGGGCTATTGAAGACTAACCCTGCCTCTCTGGCTGAGGTCAATGAGGCTCGATGACGTTGAAATGGATACTAAATGACTTTTTAAAGAAGTGAAACGAGAGCATCCTGCAATGTTTAAACAGCTAATAAACTCCATTATTTATAGAGTACATCCATTTCAAATAAATGTAATACATAATTAAACAATATGAAGGACCATTTTGGTTTTTAATACTAAAAATTGAAATAAAAGAAGGCAGTTTATGGGCAGAGTCTGCTATGGTTATTCTTATAACAGAACCTCAGAGAATCCACACCGCTGCCGTGACAATATCTCCACATCAAAACATGTTTTCTTCAAAACCAGGCGGCTATTTGTGGCGTCTCCCATGTAGCGGCATGTCGCAAGGAGAGTGTTTGTTGTTGCTGTGAAAAGACAGCCTGCTCGCAGAGATATATTTGTGTGTGTGTGTGTGTGTGTGTGTCAGTGTGTGAGAAAAGGCCGGCTGCTAGGGTGAAGGAGCGACAGACAACAGACTGAGAGGCAGTCTGCTCCTGCTGAGCCTGCACTGCTGTGCTCCGAACACACCACTAGAACGTGCTCTTCTGCAGATTATACATTACTCACTCGCTCATAGTCACTACTTCTGTTTCACACACACACACACACACACACACACACACACACACATTCCCATGCTTTACACAGACCTGTCTCTATTTCTCATTGAGTATTCAGCCTAACGCTCTGCTCCTAATGCTACACTTCTGTGGGCCTTCAGGCCAACACCAACTGCTTATAGACCTTGTTTGATTACCTTCATGGAGAAAAGTGTTTCAAGTGCAAGTTTTGTTTCACTGCAGCACAGGAAATACACAAAATCAAAGCCTGAATTGTAAATGAAAAAAAAGCCTAATTCCAGGTTTTAAAAACACCACTCAGCAGGTCTGAAATGCTTTTAAAACATGTCTCCAGACAATATGAGCACACTAAATTCCGTGCATCAGTGCAGGATCTGTCATTGGTGCGTTGATCTCATCTGTCTGTGTCGGACAGATTTGTTTGACATGGGAGATAAGAGGTGGGGCTAAGTTCTGCAGCTGAAAGGCAAAAGGGGCGTAGTTGAGAGTCTGAAGAATAAGATGGATGGAGAGAGGGCTTTCATCAGCTCCATTCTCATATAATCTATTTCTGTTTTATGTCTTCGCTTGTTCACAGTTCTCCACTAACCTCACATTTTTTTACAACTCAAAATCAGGTTAAAAACAAGGATCAAAGTAGCATTTATTATATTTTATTACTATTTTTTCTCCTCATTAGGCCCGTGTTGCATGTATATTTTATGTGCTCCGCACCTCTGTAGCAGGATAATAAATGTATATAACAGTCTGCAGAGAGATTTTGGTCTCCATGCTAGACTGCAGTGTCAATTGCAAATTGCTGATGAGGACGGTCAGAGCACCAACTGTTCCTCAGACAACACCACAGAGCGCCACCAACCACTCGCCATTTGTTACCGGCACTCATACACACAACCCAGCCTGCTGGGTTCACAGCCCAGGTCCCTCAGGGCTGCAGTGTGTCTGTATTAGTCTGTTGTCGATATGTGTACTGTTAGTTAAAGTTTGTACATCGGCAATACATTCATGTGCAGGTGCCTGGCTGGGCTTGTGAGTTAAAACTAGTGATAAAGTAATAAATAAATGTATAATAACTATGTGTGCGTGCATGTGTGTCGATGCCATTTGGTGCTGACTGACTGACAATAGAGGAATTCCCAATGAGACTTCTTTGTCCCAGTGGAGTCCCATATTTCTTATTTAGAGTCCCCAGTGTGTCCTCCATCACTCTTAAGACAGTAATTATTTCTTCGTTTTCAATTAGCAGGCGTCACCCAGTGTGGACACAGAGCCCACAGAGAGAGGATGGGACTATTTTCTGCAAGCTTCAACTTTTCAATTTTTCAATTGAAAAGATAGATACAGAGATAAACCCAACCAACACTTTCTTCTTTTCTATTGCTGATAGAGCTAATGATAATCCCAACTGGACCTGTACAGATCTGTATCCAGAATGCTGAAAGGAATATTTTGGGAAATATGCTAATTTCATTAATTTATAATTGAATTTAAAGTATCAATACAAGTCTCATATTTATGTTTAATATGGGCCTCTGCAATGTCATGACTTTAGGAAGTCGTTGTCATTGGGTTTCCCAAAATGTAGAATAATGCCTTTTTAAAAGAAAAGTTTGAGATTTTGGAGTGAGGCGGGCTAGCTGTTTCCCCCTGCTTCCAGTCTTTATGCTAAGCTAAGATAATCAACTCCCAACTAGTTTTATATTTAATGTGGAAACTTTTAACTATTTCTGTTAACATCTGCCATTCTAAGACCCAGCATCTGGCTTTCCTCTGTTACAGCTAAAATGATGCATTTGTTTTTGGGTCACTTGGAATACATTAGAACAGAAACTGCAGAGCTAGCCTCTTAATCAATAGCAAACATGCCAAAACCATCCCAACAACGGCTGTTGCAAATACTTGATTACTCTCATGAAGTACATATTGTGTTATTTTCTAAATTATTTAGGCTCTAGACGCAACACTTCAAGTTACCACCTAATAATATCTGTGAACAGATAGCTGCAGTATGACCCTGTGTAGAGAGGAGTGTGCAGTCCCACATGGTTCACATTTGAATACAGACTCTAAACACTCTACTACACGGACCACAAGGGGAATCTGAATCATGCGGACTCAACACTACAGATTGAACCTTTAATATGAGGGATTTCCGGTGTGACACTCTATTTTTGTGATAGGGATTTGGCTGGCAAACAATTCCCACAATTCCAAGAAAATGTTAAGCACGTGTAAGGAGTAGTTAAGTAACCTATTAAAGCTTACTGAGACAGTCGGAAAACCGGGTTAAGGCAGCCTTATTATAGTGTACTTCAGAGGACCTACGCTCCATTTTAATTCAAATAGGGTGGCAGTAGCCCAGAGGTTTGGGAGGTGCTCTGTGAACGATCTCTGGAATGAATCCCTTGTTGGAAACTCCTCTTTCCTCTGTTAACAATTTCTGTCAAGGTTGAACCAACAATGCACTTAACCCCCGGTGGCTCCAGTGGAGCTGCACCAGTGGACAACTGCTGGTTGTACTCTCCGCTGGGAATGTTGGTAGCTGTGTGAATGTGAAAGGGATGTTGAGGAAAAGAAGCATGAGTCAGCTCTCCCCGGATTATTTCAGTGAAAAAAAACATTTTCTAATGTAAATAAAAGATCTCAATAATGCCAATCATATTTTGGTGGATGAAATGGCAAAGCTGAAACTGAAACTACACAGTTTTCATTAATTTTTAGGACTATTGTTTTATAAGAAGATTGCACCAAATGTAATTTATACATAAAAGCTTAACCTTCTCAGGCTCAAATATAAGTTGACTTTGTTCAGGTGTTTAAAATAGGAGTTGTATGAAACTTTGATGCATGCAGAAGCATAACTTCCGATGCTATCCCGCTGTGGATAACCCAGTGTGCTTGCTCTTATGGGAAATGTTGCTGGAATTAAATTTAATTAGCCTTTCTTTGCACGTCTATAAAGAAAACAATTATTCTTAATTAAAAATCGCTGTATGCCGTAGTGTGGTTTCAAAGTAATAAAGCAGGAGTGCTGGAGCTCACATACAGAGCATAAATAAATAATCGTTTCATTGAGCTCTCACTTTACATTTACCATGGGGACAAATGTATACAAGCTCTCCCTATTTATCCTAATTGGCATTCATAGCGTAATAGAGTTTTATCAAATAACACTGGGCTAATACAATATAGCTGTTTGAGCTTTATGCATATCTAATTGTTGTTAGTCATGTAGGTTGTACTGCTAGAATCAAAGTGCTAAAATTGCATTTGTGTCTCGTTTTCCCTAAAAGAATACTAGTTAAATACAGCTACTTTACAGGAGGTGACAAGCATTTATTTTAAAAAGCAGCGAGTGTATATGTATATATATATATATATATATATATATATATATATATATATATATATTTAACAGTGGGAGACTTAATAACCTAATACAATAACAGCGCAGGCCTGTGACGAATGAGAAGGGTAAATATTGTGTATATGTGAGAGGTGCTGAGGCGAGGCAGTAGCCTAAAGATGTGCTGAAGAGGAGAGGGACACACACACACACACACACACACAAACGCAACACACACATGAATTCAGTTTAATATGTAGCTTCTCCACATGGGAAGTGAAGCAGAACCCTCACTGTACTCCCACCAGAAGGCTCGGAGAATAGTGTGTGTGTGTTTGTGTTTGTGTGTGTGTGTGTGTGTGTGTGTGTGTGAGAAAGAGAGTATGCCAATAGTTGACTCTATTATTTAGTCTCTTCATATTCTTCAAATTGCTCCAGGAGAGAAAATGCATAAAGGTCCCTGGAGGACAGTGAGAGCTAGTGTTATGATTATTATGATTATTATTGTTGTTGTTGTTATCACACTAGAGGAATGGAAAGCTACACAGAATATAATTTTAAAAACTATAACTGTATTTTAGTCACAGGTAGTCTTGAAGATTGGGCTAAATAATTTATGCTAGCAAGAAAATTGGTGGTCTGTTCCTCCATTATTCATCTATTATGAAGTGCAACATTATCATATTTGCTCCGGGTTGTTTTGGACTGTTAGGCAACCAGCATATGTTATTTCATAACTAGAAACCTTATAATATAATTTTAAACCCATTGTATCCGTCTTCGGCCACGTTGTCAGACTCAGGTGTAGTCGAAACTTTAACCACTTCAACATGTGGGTGCCTTTCAAAGAGCTTAATTAAACTAAGTATCCAACCACAGCTTTGCTAGATAGGCAAAGTGATTAAAGTTTAAGTCCTTCTAATGGTGTATTATCAACCCCCACAATTTTCTCAGTAATATCCAAATTAATTGGAAATAATATGTACGGTGCACTGGGCACATAGTGCAGGCCTCTAATCTATGGCCTTTGTAAGGGTTTGAGATAAAGCTAACCTTTTCCTCCTTCATGCAGGTTCACGTTAATTAAATCTCCTTTTAATTGTATTCCATTACAAAACGCACATTACCTCCGTTAATATGTCTTGCCGAGTCTGAGCAAAAAAAGAAAAAGAAGCTAATAGAGGGATTGAATCAAGAAAAGGAGACCGAAGGAAAAAAGTAGTCATCTTTTCCCCTTCTTCATTTTTAAGAGAAGTGAAGTGTCAGCGAATTCAGGGTGGCGAGGGCAAAATTAATTATTTCAGCTTGATAAAGCTTTTCATCTCCCTGACTCCTTGCACTGAAAAAGCCAATTAATGATGTCAAACATGCTCTTCCTCTCCGGGGATAGCCTCCGCTCTGACGAGTGTGTTTACTGCAATGGGACAGACTGGGTGAGCTTTATGTGTGTGTGTGTGTGTGTGTGTGTGTGTGTGTGTGTGTGTGTGTGTGTGCACGTGCCACCTCCATGCCCACCACAGGACCTTCCCTCCTAATCAGGGCCCACCTGTCAGGCCCCTGCCTCATTATCTATGTACAGAGAGGCCATTTTGTCAGGGCAGCTTCTTCAGCCGCCAGCAGCTTCCTGCCCGTCAGCGGGAATGTATGGCACTGTCCTCTGTGAGATAATTCACTTAATTATGGGGTAGAAGTGGCCTGAAGCAGGAATAGGTCAACACAAACTGACATGCAGCTCAGTGCATAGCTCATAAGACTTCAACTATGTGCAGGCTCGGAGACAAGAGCATACAAATTTCTTCCATCCGAGGAAAGGTTAGCTTGCTAATTAACTGACTGGGAAAAGAAATCTCTAATCTTGTGCTCCTGTTGAACTGCAGAGTTAGAGGTCAGAGTCAGCTACATAGGCAGCCCCAGTGGAGGCACTTAGAATCTTGCTCATGCACACTAAAACATTAAAATATTAAATGCATAATTAAACGTACCTCTTTAACCTGTTTTTTTCAGGGATAAACCTTTGGAATTGGATCTGGAATTTCGGGGATAAACCATTGGAAGTGGATCATTATCCAACGGTATAGATTTAGCTCATACCGAACGCTATAGTACATTATAAAATCAATTGTTAACTTGCTTGTTATGTAACTTAGTGCTTCACAAAGATGTGGATACCTTTTTGATCCTATTTTGTAAAATGTACTGCTTCCCATTCATTTAGATGATTTTGCTAACAGCTGGTTTAAATCATAGCCCATCTTTCTGGTAGAGTTCAGTAGTTGTTGCAGATGTTTTTTATATCAATTCCCCATAGAGTTGATGAAGGCATCCAGGATCAAAATTAGGCCCCCTACTATTTACTCTATACCTACATAGTCCTTATTTTCCTACTGACAATTGCTATGTTCATTTGGATGCTGATGATACCAATTTGTATGGATGCTCCTTCTCCAATCCAAAGTACTTAGACATTTGCTTGACGGCAGATTGCTCTACGAAGCTCACGTTGAGAAACTCGCTCAGAAACTAAAACGTCAAATTGGATGTTCACGCCGGACTACAGCTTGTTTCTCCTTTCAAAGCAGAAAAAAACATGATATAGTTTGGATAATGGAGATATCCTGTGAGCCCATGGTGCTGACATTACCTGTATATATTTACCACAGTGTCAGTCATTTCTCAGGACACCACTCTGGGTTATATGAAAAGGCACTGACATCTAGGAGGCATCAGCATACCTGTGTTTTCATTTAAAAGGCCATGCTATTTAAATAGCTGAGATATTTAACATCCATAGTTGAGGTCGGCATGAACAACCATGAGACCAAATCCCAGTCACAAGACTGTTTTAATTAATGTATGTTTATGTCCTAAATAAATAAAGCTAATCAGTATTAGTCAGCCTTGTAATTTAACATTTTTAGCAGTAGGTTGCTATTGCTTTGGTCGCAGTTTTGTTCATCCTTTTTTATTTTTCAGCAGATTACCATTTTGAAGACACCAAGAACAATGCTTATACTGTAGCAAATACATTAAAAAAAACAAAGAGCCACGTCAGCATCTTTCTGCAGGCCATTTTCATCTTGGAGTGTTTTTTCTCTTTGGAAGTTCACTCTGGTTTTGGGTTACTTTACTTTTGAATACCTTTGTGTTCTGCTGATGAAGTTTGAGTTTCTGTAGGTGGAGGGGATGTTTTCAGTAGGGATTGCTGCTTATGCTAACTATCTTTAACTTGTTTTAGTCCAACCACAACTGAACTCTCTTTTGTATTTAATTGATTCTGGAACGTAATTGTACATGGATGAAGAAACATTCACACACAGAGAAAACAACAACAGTAGAATGTGTTGTCCATGTCTAGCATCACCAGTTTAAGCTTTTGTTCCTGTTTATCTACTTATTAATGATGTGTGTGTGTTTACTATCATCCACCACGTGCCCAGACAGATCATCAGCAGGACAGATCACTGTAACATCTGACCCACGTAGAAGTGGTGTGTGTGTGTGTGTGTGTGTGTGTGTGTGTGTGTGTGTGTGTGTGTGCGCGTGTGCATGTTTGCAGATAAATATGTGTGTGTGCTGTTCGACAGGGTGAGAGTGAAATATGGACTTGGACGGGGAGATGAGAGTGCTGGCGCTGATCGCTGACAGCGCGATCAAGATGTACTTGACTGCTGTGTGTGTGTGTGTGTGTGTGTGTGTGTGTGTGTGTGTATGTGTGTGTGTTTGTGTGTGTTTGGGGTTTTGGATGTGTGTGTTAGCGTCTAAATATCTACTGTACCAGCAACCCCTGACCCCCCAAACTTCATCCGTTCTGAAAGATGATGGTGATTTAAAGTCACATCCCGCCAATGCAACACACACACAAACACACACACACACACACACACACACACACACACACACACACACACACACACACACACACACACACACACACACACACACACACACACACACACACACACACACACACACACACACACACACACACACACACACACTTACTTATGGGAACCATGTGGGACAGACTGTCTCTGACATAACAGCCATCATCCTACTCACTCTCCTACCCAAGTCTCCCTCGTTAATTCATTTGGAGAGGTTGTGTGTGTGTGTGTGTGTGTGTGTGTGTGTGTGCTTGTCAGGCTCCTCCAAACATATTGATAAAATTAATGCCTGCTCGTTTATGGGAATGAAGTTCTCTCCCTTACATCTCTCCTGCTTTTGAAACTGATGTAGTCATCAGTCAACTGTACAGAGTTTACCCCACCCATGTGTGGGCATGTGTCTCTTTGCATTTGAGACATGTACGATTTGTTCTATGGTCTTTAAAGTTTAAAGCTCATTTTTTAAACTATTTAGGGTCAGCTTTTTGTCAACATTAGCCACTCAATGCATTTTAACATATTCATATTTAGTAATTGCCATTCCAGTGCAAGATCCACACCATGGCTTTACCGAATGTCTTCTTTTTATTTTCATTTTTTCATTCATTGCTTCTGTTGAGGTGTTAGAATGGAGCTTTGAATGTCCGTTGGCTTATTTTATGTTACAAAAAAAATCCTAAAACAAAAAGAATGATAATGATGAAATAATAATTGCGCCCTTAGGCTTATAGCAACATCATGCTACAACAGGAACAACGCTCTGGAGTGTTTAAATCCGACGAGTTGGACACAGTTCTAAGCAGCCACCACTGAAATTTGATTCTTCAAATAGTATAATATATTAGAGTAGCCTAATCTGCATCTGCAACTGTGCAGAAATACCACATTTAAACTAAATAGACATGGAAGAAGAAAATAAATCATTTGATTGTTGATTTAGAATGTCAATGTCAGCATCAAGACTGGAGACTATTTAATGCAGACCTAATTCACATGCGCATGAGAAAGTTTAGAAAATGCTTATGCAGTGCTGACCATAGCTTATGGGGGCTAATGTTGGCAAACCTTATGTAAATATTGATATGTAACGTCCGACTCAACACTGACACTTTTATTATTATCATTATTACTGTTATTTTGTTGTCTTTATACTGTCTTTTTTATCAATTTTTTTTCTTGCTGAAACTGCTGCTGGAATGTTTAATTTCCTCCCGGGAGTCATACCAAAAAGGATTGATAAAGAGAAGTCTGAGTCTAAGTCTAAGTTTGCTAAATTTATGACTCACTCTCTCACTGCACTTTAGCATGTTAGTGAATTATAGAAGTTTACCATTTAGCATGATCCCATAACTGTTATTTGTATCCGCAGTGGGTGCTGTTTAGCATACACTTTAAATGGAAGTCGCACCAAATAGCTTTATTTCACACTGTGTGAGACGAGAAAAACGAGATTCAAGCCTGTGTAATCAACCAGTGTCCAGGTTCTCCACCAACCATTACCCAGGATGCTCTTCCTCATCTATTTTTAATTTTATGTAATGGGAGGGGGGTTTACCACCGGCTGCAATCGAGTCGTTTTATTTTATTATGCAGACATGTCTGAGTGTCACGGTGTAGATGGCCGCTGACATTTGACAGTTTAAAGTACATCTTCCCTGCCACCAGTTCTGTTTGTGTGTGCGTGTGCGTGTGTGTGTGCGTGTGTGTGTCTGTAAATGTGAAAATATCCACTTCAACAAGTCATTTAATTTAAGCTAATACCAGTGGAATTTGAAACTTGATGAGATGTGAAACCCCCCCTCAGTCCCTCGTGGGCAATATTTTACATGAGCTGTCTCAGTGCTTTTCTACAGCCGCTCAGCCCTCCAAATTAATTTAGCGAAGGATGAGGTTAAATATTCCACATGCACGGCTTTATATATGAAGTCTTACAGTGGCATTAATAAACAGAATCACTGCAGGGAGTTGATTGTATAAGACTAAGACTGACTTGTTTAGCGATGTTTCTATAAGATACACTTAGTCACCACAAGCCTTTTCTAGATGTCCATAGTATACAGATCGTGGTTATGTGGAAAATACCTGCTGTGTATGAATGTTAAGATTATGTTTTGGGCATTTATTTGTCAGGACTGCTTAGACTTGAAAGGGGAGCGTGAGATGCAGCAAAGGGCCACAGGTTGGAGTGGAACCCCCAACCACTGGGTCTAGGAGTACACTACTATATACGGGCACCAGCTCTACCAGGTGATCCACCCAGGCACCCATGTGTCATATTACTAAAATTAGATTTTCTATTCAGTTGTGTCTTTAGACTGCAAGATGTGAAAGCATAAGAATTAAGAATTAAAGAATTAAAATGTGCTGTACATATAATCCCTTTTGAACAAGTACAATTTTGAGGTACCCAAGTAAAAAGTACTCTACTTCAGTATTTCTATTTGAATGCTATTTTATACTTTTAATCCATTATGTTTAATTTACATTACAGTAATGAGTTTATTTGCATATTGACATTTTACACAGAACATGTTGATCATCTTGTAAATATGGCGCATTGTTACTACTTTAACAGCCTGAAATATTTAAAGACCGCCCCCCCATTTCTACTGCACCATGCACCTTTGACTCTCTGCACTCTGTGTCAGCACACCTCATAAAGTACGTGAATACCCCGACTGCCCGTTCCTGTCTTATAAAAAGGCATTGAGAGTAAAAAGCTGTTTGTTGACACACTTCAAATAAATCTCAGAGCTCTGTCTTTTTCCACACTGATCCACGGTTGATAGACGTCTCTCTCTATCCCTTGTTTTGTCTTACTTCCTCCTGGTTCCAATTGATTGTTTGTTCTTTTGGCATGGCGGGGGAATTCCACATATTGCCAGTGTGGAAGGTGACAATATGAATTATGTTGACTAATCCATACAGTGTTCTGGTATGTGCGCCATATATTGCCACAAATGTATGGACATTTTAGGACATGGGCAATTTTGTAAACAAAAAAGTTGAGTAAATAAATTATTTCTTGAATTTTTTTTATTTTGGTTTCCCCCTCTATGACATCTCTTCATCTTTTTATCACTTATTTTTTCTCCTCGCAAAGCCACAGAACGCCAAAGTCCTCAACTCGCCACGCTGATTGCTGGCGTGTTTGACATAATGTGTCAAAACAGGCCATACTGTCTTATTTCGGCCCCTGACATTTCA
>NC_048430.1:3864106-3870166 GCF_013103735.1 Etheostoma cragini
CCCCCTTTCCTCCCTTCTACAGCTTATTTTCTGTTGTGCCAAATTCCCCCATGAATGTCCAGAGGCCCTTTAGTTTTTATTCTTTTACGAATGACAGATGCACAGAGCCCTTTTGAGATGGGTGGCTCATACCAGCTGTATCCTCACTTGAACCTCAGTTGTCTGTGTTTTCAGATCCACACTTGTTTTTTTAAAAAACTGAATACTTAATATGAAGCGTATAGAAAGCTGTATACTTTTCCTTGTATCTCAGTCACATAGTAAATTTCAGTGAAAGTTCTTTTTGTTTTCACCACCAATCTTAGTTTCTTGGCCTAAATGAGAAATAAGAGGGATATTGACACAGGCAAGACAGTAATGGTCTTTATTTTCATTTTCTTATTGTGGACAAAGTGAGGGAAGGGTCCCAGGAGGAAAAAAAGAAAAGGAGGAGGAGAAGGAGGAGACCCCATCTCCGGTGGTGGGAGGTTTGGTGGCAGTTGAAACCTCAGTAGTGTCACAACTGCCAATTTGCGGCCAGTTTGAGATGTTGACATCTGCATTCTTTCACGTTCACTATAACTCCGAGCTGAGCCCAGAGACAGCTTTAGATCGCTTTATTTATCTCAACGCTTCTGCGGTTTAAAAGATGCTCTGTGTGTGTGTGTGTGTTTTTGTGTGTGTGTGTGAGAGAGAGAGACAAGAAAAAAGGACAGAAGACACAAAAATGTTACTTAAATCATCAAATCTTACTTTAGCAGAGAGTATTGTTATACTCACTGAGGTAGGTGAATCACCTACTTGCCCATCTTATGTACACACTTTTGGATCGGAGAACTCTGTCCTACTGTAAACACTAACCCTAATCAACTTGTATTTTCCCATGTGGCTGACGAGCTGTCCACCTGTGGTGCTTAAAGTGAAATAAAAGAACAGGAGACATGATGGCAGTGTCCTGAAAACACTCCAGTACCGCTTAAAAACAGCGACACCAGTTATAAGAATGGTCCAATTATTACCCCTGTTTGCTTTTTCTTGATTAGATATTTCCTTATTTTAGTCTGCAAACATTTCTGACTTTAGATTTCATTTCACTGTGGCGATGCTTTTTATTTGAAACAGCAAAAAAACATTCAAATTTGAGACAAGAAGTGATTGTTATAGGCACAGACGTGGATATGCAAAATCAATTTCATTAAGTATTTCATGGAATTATAAACTGCATGTGTATGCAAAATCTGTAGGTAACGGGTCAAGATTTTGGCATCCATTCGTAGTCTGTTTGTAGTCCAAGTAGTATTGACCAATCACGTTTAGGCAGTTGGTTGGTTGGTTTGTGGCATGTAGGTAGACGGTCCGTGTGGAGAGCAAAAGGGGCGAAAGCACTGGCCAAAATGCAATCTCCGAACGCATAGGCTATCGACTGGAGACAATTTAGCATTTACCAGTTTTTTTTATTAATTAATCTGCATAAATATGCATATGTAAATGTCGTCTCTCAAATCCAACTCCATTTTCGCGTCTCAAGCTGCTAATTTGACTGTAAAAAAGGACCTGTGCACAGAAGAGCAAGTATTGGCCCGGATAAACCATGAAATATTGGCTGCTGCACCAGAGGCTACATCGTCGACAGATAGCTAATGGGTTTTTAAAGTAGTCAACTTTAGTTATCTGATCTCAACATACTGGTTGATCAGCCTGTAAAAAAGCTTGTAATTGGGGAATGTATGTTCATGCATCAACATAATGTTTCTCCAAGGCAAGACATAAAATAGATCCTTTTTCCTAACTTTATAGGACATGTCCCATTTGATTTGTATCTGTCATGGACGTGAGCTTCTACTAGAGTTAAAAACTGCAGCACATCCTGTATAAAGTACATTTTATGATCTCCTAAGGCCATAAAGGCTGACATCAGCATTGCTCAAAAGTTCATTGACTGCTCTCAGATTTCCTGAAATGCCCCTTTCAGATGGCAAGGAGCTCCTTCCACACCGAGTAGCCGTCCATGAACCTTAGAGTTGAATCGGCCGGGCAGACTGCGTGGACTCCCACCCGTTGAGAAGTGTGAAAATATTTTCGGTTCATTTCACAACCATGCCCGAAATCATCAGATAAAATGTCAAGTATTCGTATTGAACAGTCTAATCTGATTTGAGTTGATAAAACTGGGTACAGCCCTAGAACAAGCAAACACTACCCGATCACAGCAGCTCTCCCAGTTTGCCAGCAAGCTAGGTTTAAATACTGGAATTTTTCTTTTAACTGAAAATGTAGCTGATGTTCAAAAACAGTGCTACTGAGTGTAATCCATGGTTTTAAAACATCATCCAATGTCAGTGTTCTGTCTGCCGCTGTGCTCGGATTCCTATGTATTGCTCAGGGACACCTCAGCAGGGTTCATGATCACAGATAATAAATGGGGCTTGAGCCCACATTGTCTGATTGAATGTCAGTTCATTTAACCACAGAGCTGTCCTGTCATCTTTCTTTCCACTATTTTTGGGATGCTCTGCCAGTAACCCGTGCCAGTGATTGCAGGCTGCTGCATTTGATGACCCAAAGAAAGTAAAGTGATGTGTATCTTCATATCACAACCAGATTTAAAGAAGGAAATTTAAAGAGTAGACTTTTCAAAACACATCTTGCCTTTCCCATTTGTATGCTTGCCAGTCGTTCAATTGGTTGTGTCCCTCTGTCTCTGTGTCTTTCTAAAGTATGAGAGTGATTACAAGAAGCTGACAATCAGGTCCAGGCTTGTGTCTTTGTCCTTTATCTTTTCTGAAAAGTCTCTGTGCACGCATCTCTGCTGCGTCAACTCCAATTGTTGTGATTTGGCCTTCCGCTCATCCCACCACACACACATAGAGACACTCAGACAGATACACACTATACACAAGTGCACACAGAGATACGGAGATGCACACTCAACCACCCACACCATTCCAGCACTTCCAAATGAGAGGGACAGTAGTGATGCCACAGACTGCAGGCCACCCAGTACGGCAAATGAATACGCAGCAGTTCATTGCACTTCATCTGTCTGTCCTTTCTAAGAACAACAAGCTTCGGGTGTGTGTGAGTGTGTGTGTGTGTGTGTTTTTTTTGGTGGCTGTGTGTAAACGCAACATTGGAAGCTGCTCATGTAGCATTTAAAGCGGCTAAAATAACATATATTTTGATATGATAGATGGGTTAGTTGAACAAGTTAGGTTTCCAAACACCTGTTTTTATGCAACTCTAAACAGTGAAATACCTAAGTGAAAATGCCAGAAATTCTAAAAGAAATGTAGAAATAAAGCATAAACCTTTATGGCAACTATACTGTTTTGGTTCAATCTCACATCTCTCACCACTTTGTTTCCAGACACAGGGAGCAGTTTGTAACGAAAAAGCTCTACTGGACCCATTGTATCTACAAACAGCACGCTGGTAAAGTTGGCAACTAGCTGGTGAACATAGTGGAGCTTATAGCGGTTAAAGAACTCTATTTTTTACAGGACTTGGTGGAGACCAAATCAGAGCTGAAAGGAGAGTAAATATTGGACTGACATATGCCAGGTAGTCAGAAACAAACTCGCAATGTATGATAATATATATCAGCTGCTTATGGATGTTTGCTAAATCGTGTGCCATATTAGCTTAAAAGATGATAATATCTCAGTATTGAGTTTCATCTGCCCCAAAGTGGCCATGCAATCAGTAAATGCTGGTTTCAGTGAAGAGTTTAACTATATAAAATGAACAAACCGATGGGCTAAAGTCACTACATGACATAGCTTGTACCACATTGGGACTTAGTGGTATTTTTACACATCCAAAGTGACTTTCCCAGTCGGCAGCACTGCTCAGTATAATTACCGTAAACAAATGGGTCCATGGTTGTGACAACTGGTAGCTTTTATATCTTATACTAGTGCTGTTGTTAGTGGTAGTGTTTTTGAAAATTAGGACCACATTTCACATTATCCTTTCTCCTGTTGCAAAGAGGATGTTACTAATTGTTGTCGCTCCTTTCTGTCGCTACATGTTTGTTTTCCGATTAGATTTACTGAAGACGACAGCCATGATGGAAGTAATTTCTTTCCACCGGATTTTTCCTTCTTGACATCTTTAGCTCTATTTCCACTGTAAGAACCCACTTCGTGTTATGTTCTTTTCCAAGATGTTTGAGTCTTTGGCTCCAATTTGACATTAATGACAGCAACAGGTACCATATATTATGTCAGTGATCTTTTCTCTGCATCATTGTTCTGCAAATGTTCTCAGTCGTTTCATGAACTCTCTCTAGACTCCCTTTGTGCTTTTCCTCTCTTAAGTATCTGCTGTAATTTTGAGCTACAGGCTGGATGTCAGGGCACAAAAGAAAGAAAAAAAACAACAACCCAGGAATAAAATCCAGCCAGTCAGGGCAGGAGAAGTGCAGAAGTGCCACAAGTCTTTGAAGTCCGCCTTGACAGTTGTGGACCCTGGACGCTCCCTGGCACAGCGCAGCGAAACCTGATCATGTTTCATTATTTTGATGGGAAAATCAGACAAACAGTTCACTTGAGGTTTATTTTAGGGTTGCTAACCTCTTGTCAAAGCACATAGAACTCCACTAAAGTGCATGGACCCACATGCACACACACATGTGCACACTCCTAAATAGCACATAGAGTTCACTTCAGATTAAGCAACAAAGAGCACATTCATCTTTTTAAGGCCGGCCAGTAGTTTAATGTGTTCCGGTCTGTTTTGTTTTATTGTGCTGTTTCTTATATAATACACACATACACACACACACACACACACACACACACACACACACACACACACACACACACACACACACACACACACACACTTGATTACATTTGTTTTTTTTTTACATTAATGAGAAACTTGTGCACTTAAAGGTTTCCATGTATCACGAACATGTCCTTTATTCACTATATTAGTTATCTTGATCCCTATCTGCAGTTTATGATTTCATAAAATATAATTGAAAGCTGGATTTATGTCTCTCACAGCCTTACAACCTTACAGTACGCACACACCACCGCCAACTTGAGCTTCAAAGTTACAGAAAGTATTTCATTTTCAATGGAAGCCGGCTCCAGTTGGCATCGCGTGTTGGACCTGTTGGCCGTGTTGGCCGTGTTGGACGTGTTGGACTTGTTGGTTGTGTTGGCCGTGTTGGCCGTGTTGGGCGTGTTGTGCGTATTGGGCGTGTTGGACGTGTTGGGCGTGTTGGGAGTGTTGGGCGTGTTGGGCGTTCTCCAGGTTTCTGCTTGTACGTGTGTTTAGATATTTTTTCTAATTCAGATTTTTAATTCATGGCCAATTGTCTTTTTCCAACATTATACAACTTGCAGTGCACGTTGCATTAGAACAATTTGAAGCAGTTTAAATATGTTCTACAACTATATGTATCTATATTTAGCCATATTGTTAGTTGAAGCCTGTGTGTTACAAGTCTGGTTTATTTTGCAGTGTGCCGTCGTCACACACTGACTCGGTGCCGTGTGATGGGGTGTGAAGAGGAGGAGGCAGTAAAGCTGAAAGGACAGGCTCTGTTCCTGTGAATGACAGGATACAAGACCCTATTAGATGTTATATTTAAAGTGCCTTGTCCAATCAAAGTGTCACTCATAGTATGAGGGGAGGGGTCAAAGTGGGACACAATGTCATTTTTTCCAGTGATTGACAGGTAACAAGCTCCTATTAGCTTTACTGTCACTCTCACTGCGGCTGTTTGTTGCTCTCAGGTTGTATTTTCTGTTGGGCACTCCCCTGTGCTTAAGCAGCAAATGCATTATTTTTTTTATTCATGCTTCATGACAGACTGTTTCTTGTATTTAAGTAAAAGATGAAAACAGCTGTAAAGCCCACTTGAATGGCTTCCTTTAGGATGTAATGAGATGCCGAGAGTGCAGCTAATCTCTATTCTTCTGCCTAAGTCCGCTGTTTAACCACGGACATGAATATATGGTGGGTAAATGGCTTTTCCCTCTGCCCTGGAAGCAATCTGTTCACTTCAAAGGTTAAGGGGGGGTGGGTGTGTGTGTGTGTGTGTGTGTGTGTGTGTGTGGGGGGGGG